>NW_028273652.1:987500-1245770 GCF_024610735.1 Ursus americanus
AAAATAAAATCTTAAAAAAAAAAAAAAAAGAAGTACCTTGACACTGATAAAAAGACAACCTACAAAAACTTATGGGATGCAGCAAAAGTAACTTTATGGGGGACATTCATAGAAATTCAAGTCTTCATCAATCCATGAGAATGCTCTCCAATAAACAACCTGATTTATGTGGTAAAGAAGTAGAAAATAAAACAACAAACAAAGCCCCAAATTAGTAGAAATAAGGAAATAACAAAAAGGAATGCATAAATAAATCCAACGGAGACTAAAAAGACAAAAAAAAAAAAAAACAATGAAAATGAGAGCGGCCTTTTTTGGAACGATAAACAAAACTGAGAAACTTAGCTAGACTCACCAAGAAAGACAGAGGACTCGAATACAATCAGGAAAATAAGATAATGGATTCCTGTCTCATATCAAAATCAAAAGAACTCTTCAACTTTGAACACAAGAACTTCTTGCAAGCCACGTCTCTAAAGGCAAAGAAATAAAAGCAAAAATGAACTATGGGCACTTCATCAGGATAAAAAGCTTCTGCTTGGCAAAGCAAATGATCAAAAAACAAAAAGGCAACCTATGGAATTGAAGAAGATATCTGCAAATGATTTTACAGATAAAGGGCTGGTATCCAAGATCTATAAAGAACTCCTCAAACTCGACACCCAAAAAATGGGCAGAAGACACAAAGAGATACTTCTCCAGAGAAGACATACAAATGGCCGACACATGAAAAAATGCTCCACATCACTTGCCATCAGGCAAATACAAATCAAAACTACAATGAGATACCACCTTACACCAGTTAGAATGGTTAAAATTAACAAGGCAGGGGGCACCTGGGTGGCACAGAGGTTAGGCATCTGCCTTCGGCTCAGGGCGTGATCCTGGCCTTATGGGATTGAGCCCCACATCAGGCTCCTCCGTCATGAGCCTGCTTCTTCCTCTCCCACTCCCCCTGCTTGTGTTCCCTCTCTCGCTGGCTGTCTCTATCTCTGTGGAATAAATAAATAAAATCTTGAAAAAAAATTAATAAGACAGAAATAAAAAAAAAGTCAGAGAGGATGTGAAGAAAGGGGAGCCCTCTTACACTACTCGTGAGAATTCAAGCTGGTACAGCCACTTTTGAAAACAATATGGAGGATCCTCAAGACATTAAACACAGAGCTATCCTACGACCCACCAATTGCACTACTGGGTATTTACCCCATAGACACAGAGTAATGAAAAGAAGGGGCACCTGTATCCCAATGTTCATAGCAGCAGTGTCCATAATATCCAAACTGTGGAAGGAGCCAAGATGTCCTTTAGCAGATGAATGGACAAAGAAGATGTGGTTCATCTATACAATGGACTATTACTCAGTCATCAGAAAGGATGAATACCCACCATTTGCACCAACGTGGATGGATCAGGAGGGGATTATGCTAAGTGAAATTAAGTCAAGCAGAGAAAGACAATTATCATATGGTTTCACTCCTATGTGGAATGGAAGGAATAGCATGGAGGACATTAGGAGAAGGAAGGGAAAAGTGAAGGGGGGGAATGAGAGGGGGAGATGAACCATGAGAGACTACTAACACTGGGAAACAAACTGAAGGTTGCAGAAAGGGAGAGGAAGGGGAATGGGTAATCCTGGTGATGGGTATTAAGGAGGGCACGTGTTGGGGCGCCTGGGTGGCACAGCGGTTAAGCGTCTGCCTTCGGCTCAGGGCGTGATCCCGGCGTTATGGGATCGAGCCCCACAACAGGCTCCTCCGTCATGAGCCTGCTTCTTCCTCTCCCACTCCCCCTGCTTGTGTTCCCTCTCTCGCTGGCTGTCTCTATATCTGTCAAATAAATAAGTAAATTCTTTAAAAAAAAAAGGAGGGCACGTGTCATAATGAGAACTAGGTGTTATATGCAAACAATGAATCATGGAACACTACATCAAAAACAAATGAAGTACTGTAGGGTGACTAACATCATTTTAAAAAAAGAGAAAGATATGAAATTCTTACAGGAATACTATCAATATTTGCAAAGGACATGAAATCCCGAAAGATTCCACACACACAAAAAAAATCTGTTAGAATAAACAAATTCAAGAAAGCTGCAGGATATAAAGTCAATATACAGAGACCTGTTGTCTTTTTTTTCAGATTTTATTTATTTATTTGATAGGAAGAGAAAAAGTACGAGCAGGGGGAGTGACAGAAAGAGGGACAAGCAGACCCTCGATAAGCGGGGAGCCCAACAGGGGGCTCGATCCCAGATCTCTGGGTTCATGAACTGAGCTGAAGGCAGACGCTTCACCTATGGGGCCACCCAGATGACCCAACTTCTTGCATTTCTGTATACTGATGACACACTTTCGTAAAGAGAAATTAAAAAAGCAATGCCATTTACAATTGCATCAAAAAAAATCTAGGAATAAAAGTAACCAAAAATGAGAAAGACAGTACACTCAACACATGGCAGAAAGGAAATGAAAAACACGTGTGTCAAGGGGCACAGGATGTATGGGTCAAGGATTTGGAAGGCAACACAAACAAATGGAAACTTACGCCATGCTCCTTAACTGGAAGAGTTAATTATGTGAACATGTACATCGTACCCAAAGCAATCGACAGATGTGATGAAATCCCTATCTGAATTCTAGCGGCATTATTCGAGGAAATAGATAACAGTCCTCAAACTTGTATGGAATCACAAAAGACCCCAAATACCCAAAGTAACCTGGAGAAAGAAAGGTGCAGTCAACACACTCCTGGATTTCAAGGTAGATTACAAAGCTGTTGTCTTCAAAACAGGATGGAACTGGCATAAACACAGACACCAGGTCAGTGGAGCAGAACAGAAAGCTCAGAAACTTACCCACACGTAGATGATCCTAACTTACGACACAGCAGCAGAAGATACACCATGAGGGAAGGACTGTCTCTTCAGTGAGCGGTAACAGGCAAACTGGACACTAAATGCAGAAGAATATAACTGGGTCACTTTCTTACACCACACACAAAATTTTTAATGGATGAACGATTTGAACATAAGACCTGAATCCATAAACCTCCAAGAAGACACAGGTACTAAGTCTCTCGACATTAGTTTTGGCAAAGAGTCTTCAGATCGGACACCAAATGCAAAGGCAACAAAAGCAAAAATAAACAAGTGGAACAACTTCAAACTGAAATCTTCCACACGGCAAAAGAAACCAGCAAAAACTAAAAAGGCCACTGACCCAATAAGAAAAAAATATCTGCGAATCATATGTGTGAGAAGAGGCTAATATCCAAAATACACACAACACTCATACAAATCAAAACAAAAAAAAACTGTATAAAAAATGGGGGGAATATGTGAATAGATACTTTCCAAAGATGGCACACATGCCAATAGACAGAGAAAGTTGTTCGACATCACTTAATATGGTCAGGGAAACATCATCAAACCCACAATCGGCTATCCCCTCACAACTGTTGGAACAGCAATTGTCCGAGAGACAGACACCAGGTGGGGTCAAGGGTGTGCAGATGAGGAGACACTGTGCACTGTTGGTGGGAATGGAAATTGGTGCAGCCACTGTGACAAACGGTATGGAGGTTCCTGAAAAAATATATGCAACTACCACATGGACAAATAATGGCTCTACTGAGTATTGATTTGGAGAACACAAAAATACTGCCTCAAAAAGACAGATGCACTCCCACGTTCACTGCAGCATTATTCACAAGAACCAGACATGGAAACACAGACCTTGGGGGCCTTATGCCAAGTAACTCAGACACAGAAAGACCAATACCAGATGCTCTCATGTACATTCAATGTGGAATAAACAAATACTGAACGCATAGATACTGAGAGCAGATTGGTAGGTGCCAGATTCGGAGATGGGGTGCTAGAAACGGGTGAAGGTGGTCAAAGTCTCAATGTTTGAGTGAGAAAATCCGACAGTCATGAAATGTTCTGTCCAGCATGGAGACTAAAACTAACCCCGCAGCATGGGGTATAGGTTTCCCTGCTCTTTGAAAGTACAGGGCTTCTGAGAAACCTTGCACAGCAGAAATGGTGTCAAGAAGGAATGGCCATTAATTTACACGGAACAATTAGATAGTTTCCTCAGACTCCAAAATTCCTTCTCTTTGGCTTTTCTTAGGCCTCAGAAAACAAGTTTCTGACGGAGGCCCAGCATAAATGAAGATAAAGCACAGCAGAGGCTCACAGACACAATTCAAAGTGCTGGTGGCTGGATGCAGAGAGCGGTTCCCAGCGGAAGTAGCTGGTTGGGGTGCACGCCGCCTCTGTCATGCTTCTCCCCAAAACAGATGCTGACCGCGAATCTCACTGTTCACCTTTTTTCATAAGAGGGAAATCCTCTTCAGGTCTCTTCCTCTTACTGAAGCTGGGTAATAACGTAGTTCTTTCAAGAAAGCCCAATGTCTTACTGTGAACGTTTAAAAAGTGGGGAATACTTGTACTTGAGCATTGATGAGGGAGGAGATGTGAAAGGTTCTCCCAGACACAAACCTCAGCAGATCCACCAGGAAAGGCACATTCCTCAGCATGCAGAACACGGACTACCTTCTACCCCCAGAAACCCTCTCCTTCCCCTCGATCAGGACAACCCACAACAGCTGGGAGTTACCCTAACTCCTCCGTTCTCCTGCTCCTAATAGCTAACCCATCAGCAAATCCTGTGAGCTCCATCTTCAAAATGAACCCAGAAGAGGTCTAACCACTCCATCCAAGGCTACCTGTCTGGTCCACAGTGCCTGAGTTCCTGGAAAAGCTTCGTCATTGACCTGCCTTGCCATCTTCAACACTCTGTCATCTGTTCTCAACACTGTAGCCAGGATGGCCCAGTGAAACAGGGTCTCATGGGGTTATAGCCCTGGAATGGTTTTTTCTGTCACCTCTCTGAGGTTATGTCCTAAGCTGTCTCCTGTGGCCACAGGGCCTTCTTTCTGCTCCTGGACATACCTGAAATTCTCCTGCCCCAGAGCATTTGCACATGCTTTCCCTTCTGTTATGAATGCTCTTGATGTGTTCTCACTCACCTTCGGAGAAGTCTGAATTGGAGTGACAGGAACAGAAGATGAGGCTGTGTGTTGGGTGAGGCTGGTGGCCCAGAAGAAGGTTCTCTGCCAGCTCGCCACCTGTGCCTCCCTTGCCCTCAGCCAGGAATTGCACACAGCCCTCACCTGTCACAACTCTCACCCAGGAGACCCACAGCCACCCCTGCCCACACCCTGCTGCAGAATGCATTCAGCTCTCATCTGGGACCCCTGTCAGCTTTACCCAGTCCTGGAACTCCCCTGTCTCCTGCAAAGCTCCCGGATTCCACCTCTGCTTCCAAAATCGCAAGGCTTTCATGAGAAAGCTATAATGCTAAGTATTGAAAGTTTCGCACCTGCTTTCCCATTCTGTTGCCTCTCTCTCCACCTTCTTTCCTACCTGTGCAAACTGTAACATATCAGTGGAACATGAACATGCTCTGAGACCTGAATCTTTCATTGCAGCTTTCTGAGGACTCCTTATGTGATAAGAAACTAGTGTATCCTACAACAGGGTGTTTCACATCTCTCATCTATAGAATAGTACAGCCCAAATCACTACAATTTTACCTCACTCTTCATGAAGCAGAACACTTTTTCCTTTCTTCTTTTACTTAAATTCCAGTTCGTTCACATGCCATGGAATATTCGCTTCAGGGGTAGGATTTAGTGATTCCTCACCTGCATACAGTACCCGGTGCTCATCACAAGTGCCCTCCTTAATACCCCTCACCCATTTAACTCTTCCCCCCATGCCCCTGTCCTGCAGCAACACTCAGTTTGTTCTCCAAGGTTGAGTCTATTTCCTTGTTTGCCTCTCTCATCACCCCTCCACTCTGTTCATCTGTTTTCTTTCTGAAATTCCACAAGCGTGAGAGCATAGGATATTTCTCTTTCCTCAAATATTTTGCTTAGCTTAATACACTCTAGGTCCATCCGCATCCTTGCAAATGGTAAGATTTCATTCTTTTTGAAGCTGGGTCATATTCCATTATATATATGTATCCCACTTCTGCTTTATCCATTCATCAGTGCATAGACATTGGGATTCTCTCCATAGTTTGGCTACTGTGGACATTGCTGCTATAAACATCATGGTGCATGGACCCCCTTTGAATCTGCATTTTTGTATCCTTTGGGTAAATACCTCAGAGAGCAATTGCTGGATCATGGGGTTATTCAATGTTTAATTTTTGAGGAACCCACACACTGGTTCCTAGACTGGCTGCACCACTTTGCATTGCCACCAACAGGATGGGAGGGTTCCCCTTTAAGCAGAACATTATCTGCTGGCAATTTCATAAGATGAAACAAAACCTCTGTGAGATGCACCCAGGGTCAGACAAGCAGTTGCAGACTTCACCCCAAGGCTCCTGACGCCAAGCCCCTTGAAGCCACCAGCATGCCACTATCCAAAAGAATTCCCAGACTCTCCTTCTGACTCCACCACCAAAGAAACTACAGAGAGAATATGGCACCTCAAAATATCGAGATAATACATTTAGTAAAACTAGAAAGTCAAGCTCAACTTTTAACAGGAACAGGCCGCTTTGGATAATTTTGAATTTTCCCTCCACCCTAATTTTAACTCTTCTGATGTATAAACTAATCAATGATGAAACATCACCTTTGTCAAATGACATCATCCAAGTCTGTATCAGATGAAAAAAAGCCACCTAACTCTAGATGCTTGCCACTCAACCATATCTTAGGCCCAATTGAATAAACACTGTTAGATGAAGGAACAAATTAGATGTTACAAACAGGCACAGAGTGAATCTCACCTCCCCTTTCTAATAAAAGAGGGTTCCTAGGAAACAGATGGTCAAAATACATTTGTAAGCAATAAATGGACAGAGAAATTGTGATCCCCTGCAACGTTCTACCTGCAGGGAAACTAAGTAATTCTTGCACCAAACCTGGAATGCTGACAGCTACTTCAATTTTACTTTGTGGCTCAACTAGAGAAAAGAGAAAAGCCCAGGAGGTTTTGGGATAATGAGAGGTTTTACCTCCAGCCCTGACATAGATAGGACATTTTGCCAAACATACCTGTGCTTTCTCTGAACACTGGCGTCCTGTGACAAGCTGCCTCGCTGACTCCGATGCTGACGTTCAAAACCTCGGGGGTCTTGGAGCCAGACCAGAGAAGTGTTGTCAGCTGGGGACAAGAAGTCACCTCTGACCTAAAGCCTGCACACCTGCTTCGGTTTCTGGGCGAAGGGGCAACACATACTTGTTGTTTAGCAGTAATTATCTTCATTCTCAATAGACCAATGACCTTGCCTTTTCTGGAAGGCAGACTTACTCTTCTAAAGAAACCCTAAATTCGTCTATTCCCAATAAAACTAGAGTGGAACATTTATTTCTCACTTAAATAGAAAACACTGTTATTATCGACATTGCGTGAATGAACTTTTAAAAACATTTTAGAGAGAAAGGAAGAGACCTTTATTCAAACCCAAGTCAGGACAACTGTCTGGGAGACACAATCTTCACCAAGAAGGGAGTGCTCCGGGGAAGGAACATTTGGGGCAGGCTTATATTTTTTTTTCTGTTTTCTTTTAAGTACAGAGTTACACACCACAATGAGGATATTCTTAGATTCTAGAAAGTGACAGACTCTTTCTTATGATTTCAGTATGTACATGTCAGTATAAATTTAATCTTATGGGAGCCAAAGAGGTTCTTTATTTTTTCTTATCTTTATATTGGCATATTTGGTTATTGTTTTCTTCTCGAAGCAGATGTACAACATGTGCTTGGGGCAGAAATAGGGCCCATGCTTTGAGGTTTTGCCCAATCAATTTGAGCCGGGTAAAATGTTAAAGGATAGCTTCCCTGGGAGCCCAGGATCAGGGCCCACAGATGATATAAGATAAAAATTACTTTCATCATTATAATTACTCCTAAATGGAGGAATTTGAGACAAAAGCACCTTTCACAAGAGTACCAAGAATTCAAAATGAATCCCACAGAAGGCTACCTGCTCCATGGTCAGCACAGGTAACAGAAGTGTTCACAGTCTCTGGACTCCTGCCCTTCTCCTGCCCAAATCTCTGAAGCACACAGACCACTTAAAATCAGAATTGTAGAACTGCTAGACACCTTAGAGATGTCTGGCACCATTCCCTTGGACTGCAGAATAAAACACAATAGCTCGTTGTCACAAACTAATTTCAACATGAAGTGCCCCCTGGATGCACTAAGTTCTTTCTCTGCAAATGTTGACTAATGTAAGTCACAGTCATACCATATAAACACTATGATGGCTGGGAACTCATCGTAGGTAAGGGAATATTTTAGCCATATTTATAAGCATTGGCTCACTTTGTAGAAGAGGCTGAGCTGAGTGTTTTTAAATACTATTTCAGACCTGTTTTACAGCACCCTCTGAACATACCAGAGCCTGAATGGACTAAAAAAGATAGTTGGATTCAGTAACTTTAATACCAGAAAAATATTATACTGTCTCTATTCCTAAGGATCTTTGAGTATCTTACCCAGAGGTCCTCCACTGAGATAATGATCTTAATGATTACCATGGGCAGATGTGAAAAGGCCCGCTGAATTCGTTCCAGTTGTCCACATGACAAGAAAATCCTGATACTTGATAGGTTTCCAGATTGAGAAGACCAGAGATAAGAGGGAAATAGTACCCTGTATGGAACAACAAGCGATTTGGAGTCAGTTTGGGGATCCCACATAGGTTTCTGACACTAAAATCCTCTGTGACTCATATCATCCGAGTCCCTTTCTAACCATCTGAAAATGTGCCTTAAAATATCTACACCCTAGTTGAGAAGTTTAAGAGGCAGAATGCTACAAAGAGCCAGTATGATGTCTCTCAAGAACAAGATCTCAGGAAGCCATAATTGCTATTGGGTCTATTGCTTTTCCAGAATAAAGTACACATGTTGAATCCATATTTCGAATAGATGACTCACCAGATGATTTTCAAACCTGAAGGAATGCCAAGAAGTCACTCTTGTGTCATATTTCACTCAGAAATCATGTTGTTGGACTGGTGAGGATGATACGATAGCAACGTCATCACTAAGAGTGGGGAGCTTCTAATTTCCATACGGCCATGTTGACCCCCTTAGCTCAAAGCCACCAGAGAGGGCAGCTGGGTAGTGGGCACCGTCATCATTATGAGTGGGCAGCTTCCCATTTCCATATGGCCATGTTGACCCCCTTAGCTCAGGACCACCAGAAAGGACAGCTGAGGGGGACCACAGGCCAAGCCTGCCAGGTGTGGCTGGGGTAGGCAGAACTCTGACTTAAGGCTCAACTCCTGTCTAGGTTATTATAATGCTCTTCACAAAGAAAGTGCCATTGTGTGTGAGCCCTCATGTAGAAAAGGTTCAGAATTTCCATTGAGATTCCCTCTCTGACCTTTAGGATATGTAGCAAAGTTCCATTTAATTTTAAACATTGAAGGACTTCTTGATTTTCTTTTCGCTATGACTGTGGCTCAATTCCCCTGTGGTCTAAGAATAGAATCTAGTTAATTTCAGGGTTTAACATTTGTAGACTTGATTCTTGGCCCCACCTATCATCTATTTGGGTAAAGAGTCTATGACCACTTGAAAATAATGTATTCTGCCCTTATTATGGAATGTTCCCTATATGTCAATTAGGTCACATTTGTTACCAATGTTTTGTCTGCTTTTTCTTTCAGATATTGAGAAAGGTATATTAAAATCTTCAAACAATGATGCTCTGTTTATCGTGACATTGGAGAATCTACCAGTGTTTTAAGGCAAGAGAAACAAAAAGGATAAGAATTGAGGGGATAATTGTGACTATTCACAGATAATATGATTGTGTACATAGAAAATCAAAAACAGTGTTTAAATATCATATTAGAATTAAAAATGCAATTTAAAATAATAATAATAATAATAATAATAATAATAATAAAAGAGGTTTCCTAGGAAACAGATGGTCAAAATACATTTGTAAGCAATAAATGGGCAGAGAAATTGGATTGTAGCTTCCCATTGGACAGTTTCTGAAGAAAACGTAGAACCTGTCAATCTTGGGGTATGACATAGGGTGCACTAACCATTTAAAAGAATTCAGTGGGACTTCATAAAAATGTGACATGTCTCCTTATCTTATGACCATAAGAAAATGAAAAAGTGAACCGCAGGCTGGGAAGTAAAGATTTGCAACACACACACTGACAAAGACTTGTCAATAAAGAATTCCTGCTCATCAACCATAGAGTCTATTTATAAACGAATACTTCACAAAAGATTGACTGATGGCCAATAAGAACAGGAAAGGGTGCTCTACAGTATTATTTTTGGGAACAGCAAAGCCTTTCCTAAAATGAAAACATACACACAAACCAGTATTCCCTAGATGGATGACGTCCTTATTTCTGAGGACAGCTTGAAGAACAGACTAGCATCAAAGTAAAGTGATGGAATTCCTGACACTCAGAGGATGGACAATTGACCTCAAACTACAGTACAATTTCTAGGCATCATTTGGTCCTCTGAAGGCAGACAACTAGCACACCCCTTCCTCCACCACACAGGTTGCTTCTCAACCCCTACCATAAAAGAAGAAGATGAGAAACAGATAGGACTAGTAAGAAATAGCAAAAATCACATGTGGGGATTATCCTGAAACACACTGATCACATAACTAGTGTAAGGAAGTGTAGGGAACTGACAAGGACAGAGACTCAAGAGGTACTTCTTTGGGAAATGCTGTCTGAAATCGTCACACCTTGGTACCAGCTAATGAGGGCTCTGACCATACCCTAGGTTTTGCTCACAAGGGTCTGCAACACCATCGCTGAGGACTGAAACTCTTCAAGACCTCAAAGCTTGCCTGATTGACTATTGGACTAAGAGATTCCCATGTTCTGAAAACAGATATCAACTCATTGAAAGGTTCACCTGGGCTCTCTCGGAGGCCCTACAAGAAGCTGAACCATTCACTGAAAATCAATTACACACACATACACACACACACACAAACACACACACACACACACACCTGTCATTTCACCAATTACTTAAACATTCAAGGTTCTTCCTACCTTTTCTTTTTCACATTGATATTTATACTCACATGAAATGTCATCATTTCTAATGAACACTGATGTCAAAATAGAGATCCATTGACACAATATTTACAAAATGGAACTTCCCTGCTGTCATTTTCAATATAGCGCTTTTTAAAGTTCATACATATTTTAGGTTTTTGGTAACTTATACAGGAGAAGATCAGCATTGAAAAACTCTGAATACTTGACAATGAGTTTTAAGCCTAGAGAACAAAAATTGTCCAATTTCATAGATAATAAGGAACCAAAGATAAAGCATGGAAGCTGTAGTCGAATAATTTTACACATATGCATCCTCTCTTATTCTACTACTGAGGGGCGTGTTTTATTACCACTATACATGCATCAATTGTCTTCCACGTGCACCTTCACAGGTATAATGAATTACTACAGTAGAATGAAATGTCTGGGAACTACTTGGCGGCATCTATAATGAACAATGAAATTTCGATCTTATATTTGGTGAACTTCCAATGTCTGTCCCTTTAGACAATGGACCCTAAACAGAAGGGGGAATGAACCACGAGAGACTATGGACTCTGGGAAACAAACTGAGGGCTTCAGAGGGGAGAGGGGTGGGGGATTGGGATGGGCCAGTGATGGGTATTAAGGAAGGTACATATTGCATGGAGCACTGGGTGTTATATGCAAATAATGAATCATGGAACACTACATCAAAAACTAAGGAAATACTGTATAGTGACTAACATATCATAATAAAAAATTATTAGTAGAAAAAAATTAAAGGTAAAAAAAACCAATACAGCTTTTCTGTTTCAAGAACAATCACAATTGAGAAAAAACTAACTCCCAATCCCTAAAGCAAAACACAGACCAAGTTCCATTTCACTCCCCTTTATTCACATTCTCTGTGGGTTCTAAGCTATTTCCCTAACTCCTTTCCTGCTCAGCAGGGAGCCCGGGCTCGATCCCAGAACCCTGGGATCATAACCTGAGCCAAAGGCACATGCTTAACTGGCTGAGCCAGCCAGGAGCCCCAGCTCCATGTTTTTCTTAAGCAAAAGGACACTTTCTCACAATGCCTTCACATGACTTCACATGGTACCAGAGACCTGCATTTGCTTCTAGGAGGTTGCAGATGAAGGCAATTGCAAACTCTCACAGTGGTTTATCAAATACAATGACCTGCCTAGTGACAGTGAAACACTTATGAGCCCACGAGAGGGTGCTGTGACACTCAGCTGTGGCTGGGCTGGCACAGAGAACCAAATCCATTTCCCTGCCTGATGTCTGTGAGGAACAGATGCCCCCACTGTGAATGAGACCCTGTCACTGAGCTGTCCAGAGATGACCATACTCACGGAGGATAAGGATAAAGGACAATGCCTGAGGAGACCTCATCTGTCTCTTATCTTTTTATATTTTTGACAGTGGACAAATCACTGCCTAGGAGTCCCCAACTACCTTAGTCTCATCTGTGAATGACCAAGAGGTTTTACAAAACACTTAAGATTTTCACCTCACAAATGGCCACAACCACTTACCATAGGGATTCAACATTAAGCAAAGATACTGTTCGTTGGAAGAGAGGTCCTGCCCACTGTTGTTTCTCACTTATATGCTCATCTTCCTTACCTCATGGTAAGATAACCACCTTGATTCCTGCTTCCGTCTTCAGGAAGGCTGAGGTTACTTGAAGGGCATTGCCCTGACATCGTTCTTTCTTAGCAATAAGATGTGGACATTTCCCTAGTCCTACACACCCAAAGTTGAATCGGAATCAGGATTGAGGAGGCTGATGAGAGTTGAAGGTGTTTTCCTGTACAGGGTGGTTTATTACCAATAAGGATGGGTCAGAGTCCTCGAAATTCCAGAACCTTTTCATTAATGCTTCCTACTCGTGAAAGATGATGTACTTTGGTCTTTCCCTGTATAGTGTGGAGACTCAGAGAAAAGTGCTTAGCCCTTTCGTCAGACTTCCAGGACCACCTTGGGGCTGGCTTCCATATTCACAAAGGATGATGTTAGGGCTAAGAGGGTTCCTGTACACTGTTATTTCTTAGAGATAAGTGTATGTCATTTTTGTTACATTGCCAGAACCACTTAGCGCTGGGCTTGCCGGCCTCCTGGGGACAAACCCTAACCCTAGTCAGCCCCCAAGGGGCCCCTCCCAAGGGGCCTGGCACCACAACGCCGGGGATTGGGGACCGCCGAGACCAACGCCTGAGTCTCCCTGCCGCCCCACAGCAAACCGGGCTGCTAAGGGCGTCGCCAGTCATTCAGGGCGAGAGAATGGGCAGGGCCCTCCAAGCCCCGGCGACATTCAAAGGCCCCCCGCGCCAAAATGCTTGGGCCCACACTCCCTCTCGCCAGCACCTTCACCTCGGCCTGCCCCTCCGCCTGCTGCAGAGCTGGGGGAACGGGCCTGCTGGACTCCTGGGGGCTAACACTTACCCTAGGTCGGCCCCCGAGAGGCCCCTCCCAAGGAGCCTGGCACCGCAATGCCGGGGATTTGGGAACCCCGAGCCCCAGTGCTGGACTCACTCTGCCACCCCACAAGCACCCAGGGCGCTAGGGGCGTTGCCAGTCATTCAGGAAGTGAGAAAGGGCAGGGCCCTCCTATCCCCCTGCAACCGTCGAAGGCCCCCCGCGCAAAAACTCTGGCTCCCACGCTCCTGCTTGCCAGCGCCCTCACCTCGGCCCACCCCCCGCACGGTGCAGAGTCGGTGGATGAGGCCTGCCCTCCTCCTGGAGGCTATCCATAACCCTAGGTTTGCCCCTGAGGGGCCCCTCCGTAGGGGCTTGGCACTGCAATGCCTGGGATTGGGGACCCCCGAGTCCCAGTGCCGGACTCACCATGTTGCCCCGCCGCCACCTGGGCCGCTAGGAGCACTGTCGGTCATTCATGGAGGGAGCACAGGCAGATCCCTCCAAGCCCCTGGTGACATTCGAAGGCCCCCCGCGCCAAAACGCTTGGGCCCATGCTCCCGCTCGCCTATGCCCTCACCTCGGTCCGCCCCTCCGCTCGCAGCACAGCCAGTGGATTGGGACTGCCAGCCTCCTGGGTGTTACCCTAACCTTTGATGGGCCCCCGAGGGGCCCATCCCAAGTTCCTATTGCCCCAACACCGGGAATTTGGGAATCCCGAGCCCCAGCGCCCGACTCACCCTCCTGCCCTACCGCCACCTGGACCGCTAGGGGCACCGCCGGTCATTCAGGGAGGGAGAAGGGGCAGGGCCCTCCAAGCCTCCAGCGACCTTCGAAGGCCCCCCGCACCAAAACGCTAGGGCCCACGCTCCTGCTCGCCAGCGCCCTTACCTCGGCCATCCCTTCAGCTCGCCACACAGATGGCGGATCGGGCCTGTGGGCCTTCTGGGGGCTAACCCGAACCCTAGGTCGACTCCCTAGTGGCCCCTCCCAAGGGGCCTGGCGCCGCAATGAGGAGGATTGGGGACTTCTGAGCCCCAGCGCTGGACTCACCATGCCTCCCACCGCCACCCGGGCCACAAGGGGCACCACCAGTCATTCAGGGCGGGAGAACGGCAGGGCCCTCCGAGCCCCCAGCGACTTTCGAAGGCCCCCTGCCTCAAAGCGCTTGGGAACACGCTCCCATTCGCCATTGCCCTTACCTCGGCCTGACCCTCCTCTCGCCATACAGCCCACGGATCAGGCCTCCCAGCCTCCTGGGGGCTAACCCTAACCCTAGGTAGGCCCCCTAGGGGCCCATCCCAAGGGGCCTGGCGCAGCAACGCCGGGATTTGGGACTACGGAGCCCCAGCGCCGGACTCACACTGCAGCTCAGCCACCACCCGGGCCGCTAGGGGAGCCGCCAGTCATTCAGTGCGGGAGAACCGGTAGGGCCCTCTGAGCCCCCGGAGACCTTTGAAGGCTCCCCACGACAAAACGCTTCGGCCCACGCTCCCACTCGCCAGCGCCCTTACCTCGGCCCACCCCTTCGCTGCACACCCGGCTGATAGGGACTGCCGACCTCCTGGGGCCTAAGCCTAACCCTAGGTCGGCCCTCGAGGGGCCCGTCCCAAGGGGCCTGGCGCTGCAACCCCGGGTATTGGGGACCCCTGAACCCCAGCGCTGGACTCACTGTGTTGCCCCGCCGCCACCCGGGCTGCTAGGAGCACTGTCGGTCATTCAGGGAGGGAGTACGGGCACATCCCTCCGAGCCCCTGGCGACCTTCAAAGGCCCCCCCCACGCCAAAACGCTTGGGCCCATGCTCCCGCTCCCTGTGCCCTTACCTCGGTCCGCCCCTCCACTCGCTGCACAGCTTGTGGATCGGGACTGCCAGCCTCCTGGGTGTTACCCTAACCTTTGGTGGGCCCCCGAGGGGCCCATCCCAGGTTCCTATTGCCACAATACCAGGGATAGGGGACTCCCGAGCCCCAGCGCCGGACTCACCCTCCCGCCCTACCGCTCCCTGGGCCACTAGGGGCACCGCCAGTCATTCAGGGAGGGAGAACGGGCAGGGCCCTCCGAGCCACCGGCGACTTTTGAAGGCCCCCCGCACTAAAACGCTTTGGGCCCACGCTCCCGCTCACCTGTGCCCTTACCTCAGTCCGCCACTCCGCTCGCCGCACAGCTGACGGATCGGGCCTCCCAGACTCCTGGTGGATAACCCTAACCCTAGGTAGGGCCCTAGGGGCCCATCCCAAGGGGCATGGCGCCGCACCACCAGGGATTGAGGACTCCCGAGCCCCAGCGCCGGACTCACCCTGCAGCTCCGCCACCACCCAGGCCACTAGGGGAGCCGCCGGTCATTCAGTGCGGGAGAACGGGTAGGGCCCTCTGAGCCCCCGGCGACCTTTGAAGGCTCCCCACGACAAAACGCTTCGGCCCATGCTCCCACTCGCCAGCGCCCTTACCTCGGCCCTCCCCTCCACTCGCCGCACAGCTGGCGGATCGGGCCTGCGGGCCTTCTGGGGGCTAACCCGAACCCTAGGCCTACCCCCTAGTGGCCCCTCCCAAGGGGCCTGGCACCGCAATGACGAGTATTGGGGACTTCTGAGCCCCAGCGCTGGACTCACCATGCCTCCCACCGCCACCCGGGCCACAAGGGGCACCACCAGTCATTCAGGGCGGGAGAACGGCAGGGCCCTCCGAGCCCCCAGCGACTTTCGAAGGCCCCCTGCCTCAAAGCGCTTGGGAACACGCTCCCATTCGCCATTGCCCTTACCTCGGCCTGACCCTCCTCTCGCCATACAGCCCACGGATCAGGCCTCCCAGCCTCCTGGGGGCTAACCCTAACCCTAGGTAGGCCCCCTAGGGGCCCATCCCAAGGGGCCTGGCGCAGCAACGCCGGGATTTGGGACTACGGAGCCCCAGCGCCGGACTCACACTGCAGCTCAGCCACCACCCGGGCCGCTAGGGGAGCCGCCAGTCATTCAGTGCGGGAGAACCGGTAGGGCCCTCTGAGCCCCCGGAGACCTTTGAAGGCTCCCCACGACAAAACGCTTCGGCCCACGCTCCCACTCGCCAGCGCCCTTACCTCGGCCCACCCCTTCGCTGCACACCCGGCTGATAGGGACTGCCGACCTCCTGGGGCCTAAGCCTAACCCTAGGTCGGCCCTCGAGGGGCCCGTCCCAAGGGGCCTGGCGCTGCAACCCCGGGTATTGGGGACCCCTGAACCCCAGCGCTGGACTCACTGTGTTGCCCCGCCGCCACCCGGGCTGCTAGGAGCACTGTCGGTCATTCAGGGAGGGAGTACGGGCACATCCCTCCGAGCCCCTGGCGACCTTCAAAGGCCCCCCCCACGCCAAAACGCTTGGGCCCATGCTCCCGCTCCCTGTGCCCTTACCTCGGTCCGCCCCTCCACTCGCTGCACAGCTTGTGGATCGGGACTGCCAGCCTCCTGGGTGTTACCCTAACCTTTGGTGGGCCCCCGAGGGGCCCATCCCAGGTTCCTATTGCCACAATACCAGGGATAGGGGACTCCCGAGCCCCAGCGCCGGACTCACCCTCCCGCCCTACCGCTCCCTGGGCCACTAGGGGCACCGCCAGTCATTCAGGGAGGGAGAACGGGCAGGGCCCTCCGAGCCACCGGCGACTTTTGAAGGCCCCCCGCACTAAAACGCTTTGGGCCCACGCTCCCGCTCACCTGTGCCCTTACCTCAGTCCGCCACTCCGCTCGCCGCACAGCTGACGGATCGGGCCTCCCAGACTCCTGGTGGATAACCCTAACCCTAGGTAGGGCCCTAGGGGCCCATCCCAAGGGGCATGGCGCCGCACCACCAGGGATTGAGGACTCCCGAGCCCCAGCGCCGGACTCACCCTGCAGCTCCGCCACCACCCAGGCCACTAGGGGAGCCGCCGGTCATTCAGTGCGGGAGAACGGGTAGGGCCCTCTGAGCCCCCGGCGACCTTTGAAGGCTCCCCACGACAAAACGCTTCGGCCCATGCTCCCACTCGCCAGCGCCCTTACCTCGGCCCTCCCCTCCACTCGCCGCACAGCTGGCGGATCGGGCCTGCGGGCCTTCTGGGGGCTAACCCGAACCCTAGGCCTACCCCCTAGTGGCCCCTCCCAAGGGGCCTGGCACCGCAATGACGAGTATTGGGGACTCCTGAGCCCCAGCGCCAGACTCACCATGCCCCCCACCGCCACCTGGGCCACAAGGGGCACCACCGGTCATTCAGGGTGGGAGAACGGCAGGGCCCTCCAAGCCCCCAGCGACATTCGAAGGCCCCCCGCGCTAAAGCGCTTGGGACCACGCTCCCACTCGCCATCGCCCTTACCTCGGCCTGCCCCTCTGCTCACCGCACAGCCAGCGGATTGGGCCTCCCAGCCTCCTGGGGGCTAACCCTAACCCCATGTAGGCCCCCTAGGGGCCCATCCCAAGGGGCCTGGAGCCGCAACACAAGGGATTGGGGACAACTGAGCCCCAGCTCCAGACTCACTGTGCCGCCCCACTGCCACCCAGGCCCCTAGCTGCACCGCCGGTCATTCAGGGCGTGAGAACAGGCAGGGCCCTCCGAGCCACGGGCGACCTTCGAAGGCACCCCGCATCAAAATGCTTGTGCCCACGCTACCACTTGTCAGCGCCCTCACCTCGGCCTGCCCCTCCACTCACCGCAAAGCTGGCTGATCTGGCCTGACGGCCTCCTGGGGGCTAACCCTAACCCTATATTGGCCCACGAGGGGCCCCTCCCAAGGCACCTGCTGCTGCAATGCCGGGGATTGTGGACCCCTGAGCCCCAGCACTGGACTCACCTTGCTTCCCCGCCACCAACCGGGCTGGTAGAGGCACTGCTGGTCATTCAGGGAGGGAGAACGGGCAAGGCCCCCTTAGCCCCTGGCGACCTTCGAAGGCTACTCGCGCCAAAACGCTTGGGCCCATGTTCCCGCTCGCCAGCACCCTCATCTCGGCCCGCCCCTCCGCTCGCCACACAGCCGGCAGATCAGGCCTGCCGGCCTCCCGGGGGCTAAACCTAACCCTAGGTCCGTCCCCAAGGGGCCCCTCCCAAAGGCCCTGGCGCCACAAAGCCGGGGATTGGGGAACCCCGAGCCCCAGTGCCACACTCTCCCTGCCGCCCCGCTGCCAACCGGGCCACAAGGGACGCCGTCGGTCATTCAGAGCAGGAGAATGGGCAGGGCCCTCCAAGCCCCTGGCGACCTTTGAAGGCGCCTCGTGCCAAAATGCTTGGGCCCACATTCCCCACTGGCCAGTGCTCTCATCTCAGCCCGCCCCTCCGCTCGTCGCACAGCTGGCAGATCGGGCCTACTGGCCTCCTGGGGGTAACCCTAACCCTAGGTCGACCCCCGAGTGGGCCTTCCCAAGGGGCCTGGCGCAGCAACGCCGGATTTTGGGGACCCCCGAGCTCCAGCGCTGGACTCACCCTGCCGACCCGACACCACCCGAGCCGCTAGGGGCGCCACCAGTCATTCAGTGCAGGAGAACAGGCAGGGACCTTCAAGCCCCTGGTGACATTTGAAGGCCGCACTTGCGAAAATGCTTGGGCCCACGCTCCTGCTCCCCAGCACTCACATCTTAGCCCACACCTCCACTTGCCGCACAGGCTGCAGATCAGGCCTGTCGGCATCCTGGGGGCTAACCCTAACACTTGGTCGGCCCACGAGGGGCCCCGCCCAAGGAGCCTTGCGCCGCAACACCGGGGATTGGGGACACCCGAGCCCCAGCGCCAGACTCTCCCTGCTGCCCCACCGCCAACTGGGATGGTAGGGGCACCACCGGTCATTCAAGGAGGGAGAAGGGGCAGGGCCCTCTGAGCCCCAGGCAACCTTCGAATACCTCCCTCGCTAAAACGCTTGGGCCCAACTTCCCCATCGCCAGCACCATCACCTTGGCCCGCCCCTCCGCTCACCGCACAACCGGCTGATGAGGCCTGCAGGCCTCCTGTGGGCTAACCCTAACCCTAGGTCGGCCCTGGAGGGGCCCGTCCGATGGGGCCTGGCGCCACAACGCCTGGGATTGCTGACACCCGAGCCCCAGCGCTGGACTAACCGTGCCACCCTGCCGCCACGCGGGCCGCTAGTGGCGCCGCCGGTCATTCAGGGTGGGAGTACGGGCGGGGCCCTCCGAGCCCCCAGCGACTTTCGAAGGACCCCATGCCAAAACGCTTGGACCAATGCTGCCGCTCGCCAGCTCCCTCACCTCGGCCCGCCCCTCCGCTCTCCAAACAGCGGGCGGATCGGGCCTGCTGGACTCCTAGGGGCTAACCCTAACCACAGGTCGGCCCCCGAGGGGCATATCCCAAGGGGCCTGGCTCTGCAACACAGGGCATTGGGGACCCCCGAGCCCCAGTGCCGGACTCACCGTGTCACCGCGCTGCTACCCGGGCCACTAGGGGTGCCGCCGGTCATTCAGGGCGGGAGAATGGGCAGGGCCCTCTGAGCCTCCGGCGACCTTTGAAGGCCCCCCGCGCCAAAACATTTGGACACACGCTCCCACTCGCTAGCGCCCTCACCTCGGCCCACCCCTTCGCTGCACACCCGGCTGATAGGGACTGCCGACCTCCTGGGGCCTAAGCCTAACCCTAGGTCGGCCCTCGAGGGGCCCATCCCAAGGGGCCTGGCGCCGCAACCCCGGGTATTGGGGACCCCCGAACCCCAGCGCTGGACTCACTGTGTTGCCCTGCCGCCACCCGGGCCGCTAGGAGCACCGTCGGTCATTCAGGGAGGGAGTACGGGCAGATCCCTCCGAGCCCCTGGCGACCTTCGAAGGCCCCCCCGCGCCAAAACGCTTGGGCCCATGCTCCCGCTCCCTGTGCCCTTATCTGGGTCCGCCCCTCCGCTCGCTGCACAGCTTGTGGATCGGGACTGCCAGCCTCCTGGGTGTTACCCTAACCTTTGGTGGGCCCCCAAGGGGCCCATCCCAGGTTCCTATTGCCACAATACCAGGGATAGGGGACTCCCGAGCCCCAGCGCCAGACTCACCCTCCCGCCCTACCGCCCCCTGGGCCGCTAGGGGCACCGCCAGTCATTCAGGGAGGGAGAACGGGCAGGGCCCTCCGAGCCACCGGCGACTTTTGAAGGCCCCCCGCACCCAAACGCTTTGGGCCCACGCTCCCGCTCACCTGTGCCCTTACCTCAGTCCGCCACTCCGCTCGCTGCACAGCTGGCGGATCGGGCCTCCCAGACTCCTGGTGGATAACCCTACCCCTAGGTAGGCCCCCTAGGGGCCCATCCCAAGGGGCATGGCGCCGCAACGCCAGGGATTGAGGACTCCTGAGCCCCAGCGCCGGACTCACCCTGCTGCCCCGCCACACCCGGGCCACTAGGGGAGCCAATTGTCATTCAGGGCGGGAGAACAGATAGGGCCCTCTGAGCCCCTGGAGACCTTTGAAGGACCCCCGCGACAAAATGCTTCGGCCCACGCTCCCGCTCGCCAGCGCCCTCACTCGGCCCACCCCTCCACTCACCGCACAGCTGGCGGATGGGACCTGCCGGCCTCCTGGGGGCTAACCCTAACCCTAGGTCGTCCCCCGAGGGGCCAGTCCAATGGGGCCTGGCACGACAACACCTGGGATTGCTGACCCCTGAGCCACAGAGCCGGACTCACCATGCCGCCCCCCCGCCACACGGGCCGCTAGCGGCACCATCGGTCATTCAGGGCGTGAGAACAGGAAGGGCCCTCCGAGCCACGGGCGACCTTCGAAGGCCCCCCTCAACAAAACGCTTGTGCCCACACTCCCACTTGTCAGCGCCCTCACCTCGGCCTGCCCCTCCGCTCACCGCAAAGCTGGCCGATCGGGCCTGCTGGCTTCCTGGGGGCTAACCCTAACCATAGGTCAGCCCACGAGGGGCCCCTCCCAAGGCACCTGGCGCTGCAACGCCAGGGATTGTGGACCCCCAAGCCCCAGCGCCAGAGTCACCCTGCTGCCCCGTTGCCACACGGTCCGCTAGGGGTGCCATTGGTCATTCAGGGCGGGAGAAGGGGCAGGGCCCTCTGAGCCCCAGGCAACTTTCGAAGGCCCCCCGCGCCAAAACGCTTGGGCCCATGCTCCCACGCGCCAGCGCCCTCACCTTGGCCCGTCCCTCCGCTAGACTCACAGCCAGCAGATCGGGCCTGCCGGCCTCCTGGGGACTATCCCTATTCCTAGTTTGGCCCACTAGGGGCCCTTCCCAAGGGGCCTGGTGCAGCAATGCTGGGGATCGGGAACCCCCGATCCCCAGCGCCAGACTCACCCTACTGCCCCGCTGCCACCCGGGCTGGTAGGGGTGCCGCCGGTCATTCACGGCGACAGAATGGGCAAGGCCCTCTGAGCCCCCGGCAACCATCGAAGTCCCCCCACGCCAAAACGCTTGGGCCCTCGCTCCCGCTCTCCAGAGCCCTCACCTCGGCCCACCCCTCCGCTCAACGCACAGCTGGCGGATAGGGCCTGCCGGCCTACCGGGGGCTAACCCTAACCCTAGTTCTGTCCTCAAAGGGCCCCTCCCAAGGGGCCTGGCGCCATAACGCTGGGGATTGGGGAACCCCGTGCCCCAGGGCCGGACTCATCCTGCCGCCCCGCCGCCACCTGGGCCGCTAGGGTTGCCGCTGGATATTCAAGGCTGGAAAACGGGCAGGGCCCTTTGAGCCCCCGGCGAACTTCAAAGATACCCCGCGCCAAAACGCTTGAACCCAGGCTCCCGCATGCCAGCGCCCTCACTTTGTCCTGCCCCTCCGCTCACTGGATAGCCAGTGGATCAGGCCCGCCGGCCTTCTGGTGGCTAAACCTAACCCTAGGTCAGCCCCCGAGGGGCCCCTCTGATGGGGCCTGGCGCCACAACGGCTGGGATTGCTGACCCCGAGCCCCAGCGCGGGACTAACCGTGGCACCCCGCCGCCACCCCCGGTTGCTAGGAGCACCATCAGTCATTCAGGGCGGGAAAACAGGCAGGGCCCTCCAAGGCCCTGGTGACCTTCGAAGACCCCCCGTGCCAAAACGATTGGGCCCAAGCTCCTGCTCGCCTGTGCCCATACCTCGGACCACCCCTCCGCTCGACGCATAGCTGGCGGATCGGGCCTGTGGGCCTCCTGGGGGCTAACTTAACCCAAGGTCGACCCCCAAATGGCCCTTCCCAAGGTCCTGGTGCCACAACGCCGGGCATTGGGGACCCCCGAGACCCAGTGCCGGACTCACCCTGCTGCCCCGCTGCCACCAGTACTGCGAGGGGCGCCGTCGGTCATTCAGGGAGGGAGAATGGGCAGGACCCTCTGAGCCCCTGGCGACCTTCTAGGACCCTCCCTCTAAAACTTTGGTCCCACATTCCCACTCGCCAATGCCCTCATCTCAACCTGCCCCTCCGCTCGCCACACAGCCGGCAGACCGGGCTTCCCGGCCTCCTGGGGGTAACCCTAACCCTAGGTCGGCACCTGAGGGGGCCCTCCCAAGAGGCCTGGGGCTGCAACGCTGGGGATTGTTGACCCCCGAGCAGCAGCGCCGGAATCACTTTGCTGCTCCACTGCCACCGGGGCCGCTAGGGGCCCCTATGGTCATTTAGGGCGGGAGAACAGGCAGGGCCCTCCAAGTCCACAGCGACCTTCGAAAGCCCCCCCAGGCAAAACGCTTCACCCAACACTTCCGTTTCCCAGTGCCCTCACCTCGGTCCGCCCCTCCGCTCGCCGCACAGCCGGTGGATTGGGTCTGCCGGCCTCCTGTGGGCTAACAGTAATGCTTGGTCGGCCCCCTAGAGCCCTTCCGAAGGGGACTGGCACCCCAACGCCGAGGACTGGGGACCCCGAGCCCCAGCGCCAGACTCACCCTACCACCCCTCCTCTAACTGGGCCACTAGGGTAGCCGCCTGTCATTCAGGGCGGAAGAACGTGTACGGCACTTCGAGCACTCGGCAACCTTCGAAGGACCCCCCCCGCGAAAACTCCTGGGCCCGGGCTCCTGCTTGCCAGTGGCCTCACCTCCGCCCGACACTCCGCTTGCCGTACAGCTGGCGAATCGGGCCTGCCGGCCTCCTGGGGGCTAACCCTAACACTAGGTCGCACCCAAGGGGCCCCTCCCAAGGGGCCTGGCGCTGCAACAACGGGGATTGGGGACCCCCGAGCCCTAGCGCCGGACTCACACTGCTGCCCCTCTGCAACCCGGGCTGCTAGGTGTGCCGTCGGGCATTCAGTGTGGTAGAAAGGGGAAGGACGCTCTGAGCCCCCGACTACTTTCGATTCCCCCCCACGCCAAAACGCTTGTGCCCATGCTTCCGCTCGACAGCGCCCTCACCTCAGCCTGCCCCTCTGCTCGCCACACAGCCGGCAGATCAGGTCTGCCGGCCTTCTGGGGGCTAACAGTAATGCTTGGTCGGTCCCCTAGAGCCCTTCCGAAGGGGCCTGGCGCCCCAACGCCGAGGATTGGGGACCCTGAGCCCCAGCGCCTGACTCACCCTACTGTCCGTCCTCTACCCGGGCTGCTAGGGTAGCCACCAGTCATTCAGGGCAGAAGAAGGTGCAGGGCCCTCTGAGCCCCCGGCGACATCTGAAGGCCCCCGGCACCAAAACTCTTGACTCAAGCACCTGCTCGCCAGCACCCTCATCTCGGACCACCCCTCTTCTCCTTGCGGAGTGAGCGGATCAGGACTGCTGGCCTCCTGGGGGCAAACTCTAACCCTAGGTCGGCCACCGAGGGGGCCATCCCAAGGTGCTTATCCCCGCAACGCCTGGGATTGGGGACCCCCGAGCCCCAGCGCCAGACTCTACCCTGCTGCCCTGCCACAACCCGGGCTGCTAGGCGTGCTGCCGGACTTTCAGGGTGGGAGAACGGGCAGGGCCCTCCGAGCCCCTGGCGACCTTCGAAGGCTGCCTGCGCCAGAACACTTGGGTCCACGCTCCGGCTCACCAGCGGCCTCCGCTCGGCCAGCACTTCCGCTCTCCACACAGCCGGCGGATCCGGCCTGCGAGCCTCCTGGGGGCTAACCCTAACCCTAGGTCGGTTCCCAAGAGGCCTGGCACCGCAACGCCGGGGATTGGGTACCCACGAGCCCCAGCACTGGACTCAACTTGCCGCCCCCAGGCCACCCGAGCCACTAGGGTCGCCGCCGGTCATTCAGGGCAAGAGAACGGGCAGGGCCCTCCGAGCCACTGGTGACCTTCGAAGGCACCCGTGCCAAAATGCCTGGGCCCACGCTCCCGCTCGCCAGTGCCCTCACCTCAGCCTGCCCCTCTGGACGCCACACAGCCGGCGGGTCGGGCCTGCCGGCTTCCTGGGGACTTACACTAACCCTAGGTCGGCCCCGGAGGGGCCCCTCCCAAGGTGCTGGTGCCACGACGCTGGGGATTTGGGACCCCCAAGCCCAAGCACCGGACTCACCCTGCCCCCCCTCTTCCACCCAGGCCCCTAGGATAACCGAGGATCATGCAGGGCGGGAGAACCGGCAGGGCCCTCAGAGCCCCCGGGAAATTTCGAACGCCGCACGCGCCAGAACGCTAGGGCCCACGCTCCCGCTCACCAGCGGCCTCACCTCGGCCAGTGCTTCCGCTCTCCACACAGTCAGCGGATCGGGCCTGCCAGCCTCCTGGGGACTAACACTAACCCTAGGTCGGCCCACGAGGGGACCCTCCCAAGGGGCCTGGGACCGCAACGCCGGGTTGGGGACCCTGAGCCCCAGTGCCGGACTCACCCTGCGCTCCACCACCACCCAGGCTGCTTGGGGCGCCACCGGTCATTCAGGGCGGGAGAACGGGCAGGGCACTCTGAGTCTTCGGCGACCTTCGAAGGCCCCCCATGCCAAAATGCTTGGGCCCACGCTCCCGCTCGAAGCGCCCTCACCTCGGGCCACCCTTCCACTCGCCGCACAGCAGGCGGATCGGGCCTTCTGGCATCCTGGGTGCTAACCCTAAACCTAGGTCGACCCCTGAGGGGCCCATCTTAAGTGGCCTTGCACCGCAACGCCGGGGATTGAGAACCCATGAAACCCAGCGTCGGACTCACCACGCCTCCCCATCGCCACCTGGGCCACTATGGGCACCGTCGGTCTTTCAGGACGGAAGGACGGGCAGGGCCCTCCTAGCCCCTGGCGACCTCGAAGGCCCCCCAAGCCAATACGCTTGGGTGCACGCTCTCGCTCGCCAGCGACCTCATCTCGGCTCACCCCTCCATTCACCTCACAGCCAGCGGATCAGACCTGCAGGCCTCCTGGGGGCTAACACTAACCCTAGTTGGCCCCAGAGGGGCCTCTCCCAACAGGCCTCGTGCCGGAACGCCCGTGATTTTGGACCCCCGAGCCCCAGCGCCAGACTCACCCTGCCGCCCCGCCTCCACCTGGGCCGATAGGGGTGCCGCCGGTCATTCAGGGCGGGAGAACGGGCAGGGCCCTCTGAGCCCCCTGCAACATTCAAAGGCCCCCCGCCCCAAAACGCTTAGGCCCATGCTCCTTCTCGCCAGCGCCCTCACCTCTGCCCGTGCCTCCGCTCGCGGCACAGCTGGCGGATCGGGCCTGCTGGCCTCCTGGGGGTTAAACCTAACCATATGTTGGCCCACGAGGGCCCCTCCAAAGGGGCTTGGCGCTGCAAAGTGGGGATTGGGGACCACCGAGCCCCTGTGCAAGACTCAACGTGCCGCCCCTCCTCCACCCTGGCCTATAGGGGCACTGCCGGTCATTCAGGGCGGGAGAACGGACAAGGCCCTCAGAGCACCCGGAGACCTTCGAAGGCTCCCCGCGCCAAAACGCTTGGGCCCATGCTCCCACTCGCCAGCAGCCTCACCTCGGCCCGCCCCTCCGCTCGACGCACACCTGGCTGATCGGGCCTGACGGCCTCCTGGGAGCTAACCCAAACCATACGTCACCCCTTGAGGGGCCCCTCCCAAGGGGCCTGGCACCGCCACGCCGGGGCTTGGGGACCCCCGAGCACCAGCGCAAGACTCACCCTGCCTCCTCGCCGTGACCCTGCCCGCTATTAGCGCCGTCCTCATTCAGGGCGGGAGAACAGGCAGGGGCCTCCGAGCCACCAGCGACTTTCGAAGCCCCCCCGTAACAAAACGCTTGTGCCCACGCTCCCGATGGCCAGCGCCCTCACCTTGGCCCACCACTCCGCTTGCAGCACAGCTGGCGAATTGGGCCTGCCGGCCTCCTTTGGGCTAACCCTACCCTAGATCGGCCCCCGAGGGACCACTCCCAAGTGCCCGGCGCCACCACGCTGGGGATTGGGGACCCCTCCCCAGTGCCGGACTCACCTTGCCGCCCCGTCACCAACCGGGCCGCTACGGGCGCTGCCGGTCATTCAGGGCAGGAGAACGAGCAGCGCCCTCCGAGCCTATGGTGACTACGAAGGCCATCCGCGCCAAAATGCTTGGGCCGACGCTCCTGGTCGCCAGCACCCTCACCTCAGCATGCCACTTCAATTGGCACAGAGCTGGCGGATCGGGCCTGCCGCCCTCCTGGGGGCTAACCCTAACCCAAGTTGGGCCCCAGAGGGACCCCTCCCAAGGGGACTGGCGCCGCAACGCCGGGGATTGGGGAAGCCGAGCCCCGACTGCGGTCTCACCCTGCCCCCATGCCACCACCTGGGCTGCTAGGGGTGCCCCCGGTCATTCAGGGGGGCAGAACTGGCAGGGCCCTCCAAGCCCCCGGCGACCTTTGAAGGCCCCCGTGCCAAAACGCTTGGGCCCACGCTCCCACTCACCAGGGCGCTCACCTCGGTCCACCCCTCTGCTTGCTGGACAGCCAGCAGATAGGGCCTGCTGGTGTCCTGGGGGTTAACCCTAACCCTAGGGCGGCACCCAAGGGGCCCCTCCCAAGGGGCCCCTCCCAAGGGGTCTGGCGCAGCAACCCCAGGGATTAGGGACCCCCGAGCCCCAAGGCTGGACTCAACATACCGACCTGCCACCACCTGGGCCGCTAGGAGAGCTGACAGTCATTCAGGGCGGGAGAACGGGCAGGGCACTCCAAGCCCCTGGTGACATCCGAAGGACCTCCGCGCCAAAACGCCTGGGCCCATACTCCCGCTCGCCAGCGGCCTCACCTCCGCCCGCCCCTCCACTCGCCGCATAGCTGCCAGATCTGGCCTGCCGGCCTCCTGGGGTCTAACCCTAACCATAGGTCGGCCCCCGAGGTACCCGCCCAAGGGACCTGGAGCCGCAACACCGGGGATTTGGGAACCCCGAGTCCCAGCGCTGGAATCACCCGGACGCCCCGCCGCCACGCGTGACGCTAGAGGCGTCGCCGGTCATTCAGGGCAGGAGAACGGACAGGGCCCTCCGAGACCCTGGCGACATTCGAAGGCCCCCCGCACCAAAACGTTTGGGCCCACGCTCCCACTTGCCAGCCCCCTCACCTCAGCGTGCCCATCCGCTCTCCACACAGCCATGGGATTGGGCCTGTCGGCCCCCTGGGAGCTAACCCTAACACTAGGTCGCACCCGAGGGGCCCCTCCCAAGGGGCCTGGTGCTGCCACACCGGGGATTGGGGACCCCCGAGCCCCAGCGCCGTACTCACCATGCCATGCCGCCACGACCTGGGCGGCTAAGGGTGCCTCTGGCCATTCAGGGCGGGAGGACCGGCAGGGCCCTTGAATCCCCCGGCGACCTTCCAAGGCCCCCCGCGCCAAAATGCTTGGGCCCACGCTCCAGCTTGCCGGCGCCTTCACCTTGGCCCGGTCCTATGCTACCACACAGCTGGCGGATCATGCCTGCTGGACTCCTGGGAGCTAACACTAACCCTAGGAGGGCCCCAGAGGTGCCCCTCGCAAGGGGCCTGGCGCTGCAACACACGGCATTGGGGACGCCCAAACCGCAGTGCCAGACTCACATTGCCACACTGCCACCACCCGGGCCACTAGGGGCACCGCTGGTCATTAAGGGCGGGATAACGGGCAGGGCCCTCCAAGCCTCTAGCGACTTTCAAAGGCCCCCGGCGACAAAACGCTGGATACCATACTCCCGCTCGCCATCGCCCTCACCTTGGCCCACTCCTCCGCTTGCCGCATAGCCGGGGCATAGGTTCTGCTGGCCTACTGGGGTCTAACCCTAACCCTAAACCCTAATGCCTAACCTTAAACCCAAACCTTAACCGCTAATCCTAACCCTAACGCTAACCCCTAACCCTTACCCTAAACCTAACCCTACCCTAAACCTAACCCTAAACCCTAATCCTTAAACCCTAAACCCTGACATTAACACTAAACCCTAAACCCTAACCCCTAACCCTAATCCGGAAACCCTAAACATGAAACCCTAACCTTAACCACTAACCCCAAACCCCAAACCCTAACCCTAAACCCTAACCCTACCCAGACCCCTACCATACCCCTAACCCTACCCCTAACCCTACCCCTTCAGCTAACCCTACCCCTAACCCATAACCTAACCCTAAACCTAACCCTAACCCGTACCCTAACCCGTACTCTAACCCTAACTCTAACGCGTACCCTAAAACTAACCCTAACCTGTACCCTAACCCTAACCGTAACCCTAACACGTACTCTAACCCGTACCCTAACCCATACCCTAACCTTAACCGTAAACTGTACCCTAACCCGTAATTTAAACCATACCCTAAACCTAACCGTAACCCTAACAAGTACCCTAACCCGTACCCTAACCTTAACCCTAAACCCTGACCTTAACCCATACCCTAACTCGTACCATAACCCGTACCCAAACCCTACCCGTACCCTAACCCTAACCCGTACCCTAACTGTAACCCTAAACCCTAAACCGTAACCCGTACCCTAACCCTAACCAGTACATTTACCTTAACCTTAACCCATACCCTAACCCGTGCCCTATCCCTAACCCGGACCCTAACCCATACCTAACCCTAACCTGTACCCTAACCCGTACCCTAACCCATAACCTAACCCTAAATCGTACCCTATCCCTATCCCTAACCCGTTCCCTAACCCGTACCCTAACCCTAAACCTAAACCGTAACCTAACCTGTACCATAACCCTAAACTGTACCCTAACCCTAACCGGTACCCTAACCCTAACCCGTACCCTAAACCGTACCCAAATCGGTAGGCCAATACTTACCCTAAACTGTACCCTAACCCGTACCCTAAACCGTACCCTAATGCGTACCCTAACCCGCACCCTAAAACTAACCCGTACCCTAAACCTAACCCGTACTCCAACCCTAACCCTAAACCCAAACCCTAAACCCTAACCCGTACCCTAAACCCTAATCTGTACCCTAACCCATAACCTCCAACCTGTAACCCCTAAACCCAACCCTAACCCGTACCCTCTCCTTACCCTATCCCTAACCCATACCCTAACCGTAACCCATACACTAACCTTAACCCGTACCCTAATCCGTACCCTAACCCCGGGGATTGGGTACACCTGAGCCCCACGACGGGACTCAGCCTGCCACCCCTCAGGAAACCATGCCCCTTGGGGCGCCGCAGAGCATCCCCTGCAGGAGAACTGGTAGGGCCCCCCTGAGCCCCCAGTGATCCTCGGCGACCCCCTACACCCCAACCCTGAGGCCCACGCTCATCCCGCCCCATGCCTTCCCTTCGGCTTGCCACTGAGCTCGTGGCAGAGCCGGCAGATCAGGCCTGCCGGGTTCCTGGGGCCTAGACTTGACCCTAGGTCGGGTGTGTAGGGCCCCTCCCCTGGGGCCCGGTGCCACAGCCCCAGGGACTGGGGACACCTGACCTCCACTGCAGGACAAAGCCTGCCAGCCCGCAGGAAACCGTGCCCCTTGGGAGGCTGTAGAGCATTCAGGGTGGGAGAACCAGGAGGGCCCCCAGAACCCCGGTGAACTTCGGCGATCCCTAAACCCAACCATGAAGCCCATGCTCACCCCACCCTGCACCCTCACCTCAGCCCGCGGCGGAGCTCGCCACATACTGGGCAGATCTGGCCTGCGGGGTTCCTGGGCCCCAACCCTAACCCTAGTTCATCTGTGGAGGGGCCCCTCCCCAGGAGCCTGGAGCCACAGCTGCGGGGATTGGGGACACCTGAGCCCCACAGCAGGACTCAGTCTGCCACCCCGCAGGAAACCGTGTGCCTTGGGAAGCCATAGAGCATTCAGGGCGGGGGAACCAGGAGGGCCCTCCTGAGCCACCAGCGAACTTCAGCGGCCACCCGCACCCCAACCCTGAGGCCCACGCTCACCCTCCCCACACCCTCACCTCAGCCCGTGTAGCTCGCCATACAGCCAGCAGATCCAGCCTGCGGGGCTCCTGGGGCCTTACGCTAGCCCTAAGCCGGCTGCGGGTTTGGGGGTCTCCCCAGGAGCCTTATATCGCAGACCCGGGGAATTGGGATATCTGTGCCCCACCTCAGGACTCAGCTTGCCACCCGACAGGAAACCATGCCCCTTGGGGTTCTACGGAGCCTACAGGGCACGAGAACTTGGGGAGGCCCCTGGAGCCCATCCCCATCATTGGCAGCCCCCCGTTCCCCAACCCTGAGGCCCATTTTCACCCTCCCCCATGGCCTCCTCTCAGCCATCCACAGAGCTCGCCCCACAGCCTAAAGATTGTCCCTGCCGGGCTCCTGGACCCTAACCCTTACCCTAGGTTGGCCACAGAGAGGTCCCTCCCTAGATTCCTGGCACCACACTCCGGGGGATTGGGGAAACCCAAGCCCCACCGTAGGACTCAGCCTGCAGCCCACAGTAAACTGCACCATTTTGGGGAACAAGAGAGCATTCAGGGCAAGAGAATTGGGGCACACCCTGAGAGCCCCTTCTGGTGCACCCCAACCTTTGTGGGCGCTTCCGGATGAAACCCCAAGGCTCACACTCACCCACCCTTGTGCCCTCATCTCACTCGGCCTGGGAGTTCTCTGAGCACTGGGCAGTTCGGACCTGCTGTCTCTTGAGGCCTAACCTAACCCTGGGTCCTCTGCTGAGTGTCCCTCCCCATTTGCCTGCCTCCAAGGCACCAGGCATTGGGCTCACCTCTGCACGACTAGAGGACTCAGCCTGCCCCACAGCACGAAACTGTCCATTTGGGGCTGCAGCCAGAATTCATAGGAAAATCGGAGGGCCCCCCTCAGCCCATCCCAGGCAACCCCCACTTTCAGAGATCTCCCCGGATCTAATTAGTAGCTTCACACTGACCTTTAAACTTGTTCTCCATGGAGATCTTTTGAAATTCTCCACACTTCCAACCGATGGCATCATCCAGCTTCAGAGACTTACCCAGCTTTAGGTCTTGAGATGGATTAAAATGGGAGGTCACTTCACTTATGACAACGTACTGGTGACCAAAAGATACATGCATAAATGCTTCATATCACTTGGCTTCAGGGAAATGCAAATATAAACCCCTATAAATGCCATATTACACGAGGCCGAATATATAAAAATAAGAAGACATGAAACTATACATGTTGGAGAGGATGTGGAGAAACGGGAACCCTCTTACACCCCTGTATGAATGCAGTCCGGTACAGCCACTCTTGAAAATGGTACGGAGTATCCTCAAGAAGTTATAAATAAAGCTACCGATGTCCCAGCAATTGCACTACTGGGTATTTACCCCCAGAGACAGAGGTAGTGAAGACGGGACACATGCACACCAGTGTTCATAGCAGCAATATCCATAATAGACAAACTGTGGAAGGAGTGCAGATGACCATGGATAGATGAATGGATAAAGAAGATGTAGATCATATATATAATGGAATATTACTCAGCCATCAGAAAGGATGAATACTTACCATCACACCGACCTGGGTGGAGCTGGAGGGTATTATGCTGAGTGGAATAAGTCAATGAAAGAAAGACAATGATCATATGCTTTCACTCCTATGTGGAATATCAGAAACAAGGAAGAAGACCATAGGGCAAGGAAGGGAAAATAGAATGGGAAGTCATCAGAGAGGGAGAAAACCCATAATGGACGCTTAACTATCGCAAGAAACTGATGATTGTTGGAGGAGAAGTTGGGGGGGGTAACTGGGTGAGTAGCATTAAGGAGGTCACACGATACAATGAGCACTGGGTGTTACACAGGACTGAAAATTTATTGAAGACTACATCTGAAACGAATGATGTACTGTAAGTTGGCTAATTGAATTTAAATTAAAGAACAAAAGACCTCGAATAAACAATCCTACACATTTGTATGGAACCACTAAAGATTCCGAACAGCCAGTGCAATGTGGAAAAGAAAAACAAAGCTGGAGGACTGACAATTTCAGATTTCAGGTTATACTACAAAGCTGCAGTCATCCTAACAAGACAGTACGGCACAAAAATAGAAACAGCGACCAAAGGAACAGGATACAAGTTCAGACAGAAACCCACAATTATGTGGTCCATGAATCTTCCACAAAGCAAGCAACGATATCAAAAGGGAAAAGGACAGTCTCTACAACAAATGGTGTTGGGAAAACTAGACAGCTACGCACAAAAGAATGAAATTAGACTGCTTTCTTACACAATACAGACAAACACAAAACAGTTTCAAGACCTCAATATGAGACCTGAATCCATAAAAGTCCTACAGGAGGGAAGACAGTAACTTCTTGACATGGACCATACCAACGTTTTTCTGGACTGTCTCCTGAGGCAAAGGAAATGAAAGCAAAAATAAACTATTGGGAATACAGCAAAATAAAAAGTTTCCCCACGGCAGAAGTACAATGAAAACGTAAAAATAATAAGACAACCTACTCAAAGGGAGAAGATATTTGCAAAGATCATATGCAATAAAGGGATAGTGTCCAAAACATATACAAGTGATTCTACTCAACCCCCCAAAAACAAATAACCCAGTTAAAAAATAGGCAGAAGACATGGACAGACATTTCTCCAAAGAAGAAATACAAATGGCCAACAGTCCCGTGAAAAGATGTTCACCATCATCCATCATCAGGAAAATGTAAACCCGAAGGACAATGAGGTAATACCTCAAACCTGTCAGAATGGCTAACATCAAAAGCACAACAAAGAGCAGGTGTTGGGAGGATGTGGATAAAGGTGAATCCTCGCGAACTGTGGGTGGGAATGCAAACTGTGGTGGCCACCGTGGAAAACAGTATGAAGGTTCCTCAAAAAATTAAATATAGAACTACCCTACGATCCAACAATCACACTACTCGTATTTACCCAAAGAATAGGAAAACAGTAACTTAAAAGGATATGTGCACCCCTATGTTTCTTGCACCATTATTTACAATATCACAATATGGAAGCAAACCAAGTGTCTGTAGAAAAATTGACAAATGAGATGATAGATGTGTGTATTTACACACACACACACACACACACACACACACACACAATGGAGTATTACTCGGCTTGAAAAAGAATGAAACCTTGCCATTTTCAGACACATGGATGGAGCTAGAGAGTATTATCCTAACTAAAATCAGTCAGTCAGAGAAAGACAAATCCCATACGATGTCACTCTAATGGGGAATTTAAAAAACAAACAAAAATAAATAACTAAAAGAGAAAAAGGAGACACACCAAAATACAAACTCTTAACAATAGAGAACAAACGTATGGTTACCAGAGAGGAGGTGGATAGAGGGATGAGTGAAATAGATGAAGGGGATTAAGAGGACGCTTTTCTTGATGACCACTGAGTAATATATAGAATTACTGAATCACTCTATTGTACACCTGAAACGAATGTAACACTGTATGTTAGCTTTACTGGAATTAAAATAAATTTTAAAAAAGATTTTCCTTTCAGGAAGCTCTTTGAAAAAGCTTTTCCTGTGCAATGTGCATAAGCCCTACTTGGGAGGATTCACTCTACAATAATTATTCACTCCATGCCTCAAATTCATATTTCACTGAGTTTTTGCCGTGGATTCCAGCCCACGGAAGACATGGTCCTTTTCAGTCCAGGCTCAGCACCTATGCATTCAAGATTGTAAGTAGAGACACATGACACTTCACAGTCCAGAAAGCTACTATTGTTTCTGTTTCAGTGTGAGAGAGTCACAGACTTTGGGACAGGTTTCAGAGCAGGTTTATTATGGATCCTGGATCTCTACTTCAATGTTCATTGCCTGGATCCCTTTGGCTAATAGGTTCCCTGTGGATGGGCTTGCTTCCAAGCACATACATGGAAGATGCAAAGGTGGGTGGGCTTGGTGCGGGACAAGAAGAAGACCAAAAACAGACAAGGGTCCGACCACTCCCCTTATGCAGGAACTGATACGGGAGAGGGTACGGGAGGTAGAATCCATGCGAAACTCCAAGGTCACCAGCTGAACACAGGAGGCATAGGTCAAGGGATCTGGAGATGCAGGGGTTGAAGGCTTCTCTGAGCTACCTCTGGGAGGAAGGGAGGGAAGGAATGAGAAGGAGACACTGCTTGCCCCTGGCCCATGCCAGCTGCCCACCAACACGCATCAGTCTATGAGCTGACACAGCCTGTGCTCAGGATGGGTTGGCTCGGGTTCCTCAATCCTCACTGGGATAGCTGGCCCCAGGGCTCAGAGACATGCTGAGGGAGATGAGAGGGAAAGCTACCTCACCCACGTCATCCCCTCCTTGATCAGACAGCCCTTCAGAACTGCTAAAAAAGAAAAAAACCCACTAACGGGGTTGAAAGACATGCCATGGATGAACTAAGGCATAGAGATATGTAAAATAACATTCATTTTTAAGTTCAGAGCTGTCAGCTCAGGAAGTGGGGAGAGCTTCCCTGAAGAAGACTGAGGGGAGGGCAGGCCATGCTGAAAAGGGAGACATGGCTGTCCTGATTGGGGACCTGCAGCCCCCTTCCAGGGCAGGGCATCATCCTCGCATCACAGGAGATCCATGGAAGTGTTCCATCAGGGCCAGATATTTGTCTCAAGAAGGCTACCCTGGCATCGGACTGCACAGGGCACCAGGGACGAGGGCCAGATGGAGGACGGACAATACCCCGGAGGCCATGGGGCAAGAGCAGAGGCACAGGACCTTGAAGATGATGATGAAAAGCAGGAGGTGGCAGAATGGAGCTGGCCCGAAAGTACCAAGGGAGCAGTGCCCACAGCTACACTGACTTGGTGCCTTCTGTGCCTTGTGTGGCTGACTTCAGTGGGCTCCAGACTAGTCCTGACCACAACTCTAGGAAGTGTGCACCACCCCCGGCCTCCTCTCCCCTTGCAGCTGCTAGGAATCACAGTCACAGACCCTGGTCAGCTTTTGGGGAAACCAAGCAGTGGCTCCACCGCACGCTGTATCTCTGGTGGTGGTCCAGTGCGACCTTCGTGCCTGGCCAGACACTGATGTCTACCTGTATCCACACAAATCCACAGACAGGAGGGTGTCCCTGAATTCCACAGCACCTGATGAGACAGATCCACAGAACCCAACACCCAGTGGGTCACTCGGGACCTCACCTATGGTCATGGAGCTCACCATATCTTATTTCTGTCACTTCCCACAGAAAGCCTGTTTCTGATCCCCCACAGTACCATACATCCTGGTTGCTGAACACACATGGCACCTTTCTTTAAGTGAAGGCTATGCCTACACCTCCTAGAAAATATTTCTAATGAAGTACAAGTCCATCAGGACTATGGTGTGAACGGTAGCACACAGCCTGCATGGTAGTAGTCAGTAATTCTAACAAGGGTTATCCCCACCCCCCATCTCATAAAACCTTCCTCCTGCCCACTGAACTCATGGTCTGCCCACAGAAAACCCTCCAGGAAACAAACCTTTCATCTGAATGCTCTCTTCACCTTCTGCTTCAAATCTTATCCAACCACAATGATATGAAACTAGAAATCAGTCTCAAGAAAAAAATGGGACTGTCAAAAATAGGTGGAGATTTTTGGGGCCTGGGTGGCTCAGTCGTTAAGGATCTGCTTTCAGCTCAGGTCGTGATCCCAGGATCCTGGGATCTAGCCCCGAATCAGGCTCCTTGCTCAGTGGGAAGCCCGCTTCACCCTCTCCCACCCCGCTGCTTGCGTTCCCTCTCTCGCTGTCTCACTCTCTGTCAGATACTTAAAGAATCTTAAAAAATATGTGGAGATTTAACAACATGCTACTGAACAACCAACAGTCAAAAAAGAAATCAAAAAAATTTTAGAAGTACCTTGACGCTGATGAAAATGACAACCTACAAAAACTTATGGGATGCAGCAAAAGTGGCTTTATGGAGGACATTCATAGAAATTCAAGTGTTCATCAATCCATGAGAATGCTCTCCAATAAACAACCTGATTTATGTGGTAAAGAATTGGAAAAAAAAAAAACACAACCAACAAAGCCCCAAATTAGTAGAAATAAGGAAATAACAAAAAGGAAGGCATAAATAAATCCAACAAAGACTAAAAAGACAAAAAAAAAAAAACAATGAAAATGAGAGCTGCCTTTTTTGGAAAGATAAACAAACTGACAAACATAGCTAGACTCACCAAGAAAGACAGAGGACTCAAATACAATCAGGAAAGAAAGATAATGGATTCCTGTCTCATATCAAAATCAAAAGAACTCTTCAACTTTGGACACAATTCTTGCAAGCCACGTCTCTAAAGGCAAAGGAAATAAAAGCAAAAATGAACTATTGGCACTTCATCAGGATAAAAAGCTTCTGCTCCGCAAAGCAAACAATCAACAAAACAAAAGGCAACCTATGGAATTGAAGAAGATATCTGCAAATGATATTACAGATAAAGGGCTGGTATCCAAGATCTATAAAGAACTCCTCAAACTCGACACCCAAAAAATGGGCAGAAGACACAAAGAGATACTTCTCCAGAGAAGACATACAAATGGCCGACAGACACATGAAAAAATGCTCCACATCACTTGCCATCAGGCAAATACAAATCAAAACGACAATGAAATACCACCTTACACCAGTTAGAATGGTTAAAATTAACAAGACAGGGGGCACCTGGGTGGCACAGTGGTTAAGCATCTGCCTTCGGCTCAGGGCGTGATCCTGGCATTATGGGATCGAGCCCCACAACAGGCTCCTCTGCTGTGAGCCTGCTTCTTCCTCTCCCACTCCCCCTGCTAGTGTTCTCTCTCTCGCTGGCTGTCTCTATCTCTGTTGAATAAATAAATAAATTCTTTAAAAAAAAAGGAGGGCACTTGTCATAATGAGCACTAGGTGTTATATGCAAACAATGAATCATGGAACACTACATCGAAAACAAATGAAGTACTGTAGGGTGAATAACAATTTTTAAAAAAAGAGAAGATATGAAATCCATACAGGAAAACTGGCACAATTTGCAAATGACATAAAATCCCGAAAGATTCCACAAAAAAAAAAAAAAAAAACCTGTTAGAATAAAAAAATTCAAACAAGCTGCAGGATATAAAGTCAATATGCAGAGACCTGTTGTCATTATTTTTCAAATATTATTTATTTATTTGACAGGAAGAGAAAAAGCATGAGCAGTGGGAGTGTCAGAAAGAGGGTAAAGCAGACCCTCGCTAAGCAGGGAGCCCAACACGGGGCTCGATCCCAGAACTCTGGGATCATGACCTGAGCTGAAGGTAGACGCTTCACTTATGGAGCCACCCAGATGACCCAACTTCTTGCATTTCTGTATACTGATGACACACTTTCGCAAAGAGAAATTAAAAAAGCAACGCCATTTACAATTCCATAAAAAATCTAGGAATAAAAGTAACCAAGAATGAGAAAGACATAGTACACTCAACACATGGCAGAAAAGAAATGAAAAACATGTGTGTCGAGGGGGCAGAATGTATGGGTCAAAGATTTGGAAGGCAACACAAACAAATGGTAGCATACGCCATGCTCCTTAACTGGAAGAGTTAATTATGTGAACATGTCCATCATACCCAAAGCAATCGACAGATGTGATGAAATACGTATCTGAATTCCAGTGTCATTATTCGAGGAAATAGAAAACAGTCCTCAAACTTGTATGGAATCACAAAAGACACCAAATCCGCAAAGCAACCTGGAGAAAGAGGTGCAGTCAACACACTCCTGGATTTCAAGCTGGATTATAAAGCTGTTGTCATCAAAACAGGATGGTATTGGCATAAACACAGACACCAGGTCAGTGGAACAGTACAGAAAGCTCAGAAACTTACCCACACGTAGATGATCCTCATGACACAGCAGCAGAAGATATGCCATGAGGGAAGGACTGTCTCTTCAGTGAGCGGTAACAGGCAAACGGGACACTAAATGCAGAAGAATATAACTGGGTCACTTTCTTACACCACACACAAAATTTTTAATGGATGAATGATTTGAACATAAGACCTGAATCCATAAACCTCCAAGAAGACACAGGTACTAAGTCTATTGACATTAGTTTTGGCAAAGAGTCTTCAGATCGGACACCAAATGCAAAGGCAACAAAAGCAAAAATAAACAAGTGGAACAACATCAAACTGAAATCTTCCACACGGCAAAAGAAACCATCAAAAACTTAAAAGGCCTCTGACCCAATAAGAAAAACATATCTGCGAATCATATGTGTGAGAAGAGGCTAATATCCAAAATACACACAACACTCATACAAATAAAAAAAAAACTATATAAAAAAATGGGAGGAATATGTGAATAGATACTTTCCAAAGATGGCACACATGTGCCAACAGACAGAAAAAGTTGTTCGACATCACTAATCATCGTCAGGGAAACATCAGTCAAACCCACAATCGGCTATCCTCTCACAACTGTTGGAACAGCAATTGTCCCAGAGACAGACACCAGGTGGGGTCAAGGGTGTGCAGATGAGGAAACACTGTGCACTGTTGGTGGGAATGGAAATTGGTGCAGCCACTGTGACAAATGGTATGGAGGTTCCTGAAAAAATAAATACAACTACCCCATGACCCAGTAATGGCTCTACTGAGTATTGATTTAAGAACACAAAAATGCTGCCTCAAAAAGACAGATGCACTCCCACGTTCACTGCAGCATTATTCACAAGAACCAGACATGGAAACACAGACCTTGGGGGCCTTATGCCAAGTAACTCAGACACAGAAAGACCAATACCAGATGCTCTCATGTACATTCCACGTGGAATAAACAAATACTGAACGCATAGATACTGAGAGCAGGTTGGTAGGTGCCAGATTCGGGGATGCGGTGGTAGAAAAGGGTGAAGATGGTCAAAGTCTCAATGTTTGAGTGAGAAAATCTGACAGTCATCAAATGTTCTGTCCAGCATGGAGACTAAAACTAACCCCGCAGCATGGGGTATAGGTTTCCCTGCTCTTTGAAAGTACAGGGCTTCTGAGAAACCTTGCACAGCAGAAATGGTGTCAAGAAGGAATGACCATTAATTTACACGAACAATTAGACAGTGTGCTCAGACTCCAAAATTCCTTCTCTTTGGCTTTTCTTAGGCCTCAGCACACAAGTTTCTAACGGAGGCCCAGCATAAATGAAGATGAAGCACAGCAGAGGCTCACAGACACAATTCAAAGTGCTAGTGGCTGGAAGCGGAGAGCGGTTGACAGAGGAAGGAGCTGGTTGGGGTGCACGCCGCCTCGGTCGTGCTTCTCCCCAGAACAGATGCTGAACGCGATTCTCACTGTTCACCTTTTTTCATAAGATTGAAATCCTCTTCAGGTCTCTTCCTTTTACTGAAGCTGGGTAATAACGTAGTTCTTTCAAGAAAGCCCAGTGTCTTACTGTGAACGTTTAAAAAGTGGGGGATACTTGTACTTGAGCATTGCTGAGGGAAGAGATGTGAAAGGTCCTCCCAGACACAAACCTCAGCAGATCCACTGGGAAAGGCACCTTCCTCAGCATGCTGAACACCGACTACCTCCTACCCCCTGAGAAACCCTCTCCTTCCTCTCGATCAGGACAACCCACAACACCTGAGAGTTACCCCAATTCCTCTGTTCTCCTGCTCCTAATAGCTAACCCATCAGCAAATCCTGTGAGCTCCATCTTCAAAATGGACCCAGAAGAGGTCTAACCACTCCATCCAAAGCCACCTGTCCATTCCACGGTGCCTGAGTTCCTGGAAAAGCTTCATCATTGACCTGCTTTGCCATCTTCAACCCTCTGTAATCTGTTCTCAAGACTGTAGCCAGTATGGCCCAGTGAAACAGCTTCTCATGGGGTTATAGCCCTGGAATAGCTTTCTGTCACCCTCTTTCACCTCTCTAAGCTCATGTCCTAAGCTGTCTCCTGTGGCCACAGGTCCTTCTTGCTGCTCCTGGAAATAACTGGAATTCTCCTGCCCCAGAGCTTTTGCACATGCTTTCCCTTCTGTTAAGAATGCTCTTGATGTATTCTCACTCACCTTCGGAGAAGTCAGAATTGGAGTGACAGGGACAGAAGATGAGGCTGTGTGTGTTGGGTGAGGCTGGTGGCCCAGAAGAAGGTTCTCTGCCAGCTCTCTGCCTGTGCCTCACTTGTCCTCAGCCAGGAACTTGCACACAGCCCTCACCTGTCACAACTCTCACCCAGGAGACCACAGCCACCCCTGGAGCCCACCCTGTCCACACCCTGCTGCAGAATGCATTCAACACTCCTCTGGGACCCCTGTCAGTTTACCCAGACCTGGAACTCCCCTATCTCCTGCAAAGCTCCCGGATTCCACCGTTTCTTCCAAAATCACACTGGCGCAAGGCTTTCATGAGAAAGCTATAACACTAACTAATGAAAGGTTCACACCTACTTTCCCCTTCTGTTGCCTTTCTCTCCACCTTCTTTCCTACCTGTGCAAATTGTAACATATCAGTGGAACATGAACATGCTCTGAGATCTAAATCTTTCATTGCAGCTTTCTGAGGACTCCTTATGTGATAAGAAACTAGTGTATCCTACAACAGGTTGTTTTACATCTATCCTCTATAGAATAGTACAGCCCAAATCACTACAATTTTACCTCACTCTTCATGAAGCAGAACACTTTTTCCTTTATTCTTTTACTTAAATTCCAGTTAGTTCACATGCCATGGAATATTCGCTTCAGGGGTAGGATTTAGTGATTCCTCACCTGCATACAGTACCCGGTGCTCATCACAAGTGCCCTCCTTAATATCCCTCACCCATTTAACTCTTCCCCCCATGCCCCTGTCCTGCAACAACACTCAGTTTGTTCTCCAAGGTTGAGTCTATTTCCTTGTTTGCCTCTCTCATCACCCCTCCACTCTGTTCATCTGTTTTCTTTCTGAAATTCCACAAGTGTGAGAGATAGGATATTTGTCTTTCCTCACTGATTTTGCTTAGCTTAATATACTCTAGATCCATCCACATCCTTGCAAATGGTAAGATTTCATTCTTTTTGAAGCTGGGTCATATTCCATTATATATGTGTGTATATATATATATATATATATATATATATATATATATATATATATATATATATATACATAATATATATATAATATGTATCCCACATCTGCTTTATCCATTCATCAGTGCATGGACTTTGGGATTCTCTCCATAGTTTGGCTACTGTGGACATTGCTGCTATAAACATCATGGTGCATGTTCCCCCTTTGAATGTGCATTTCTGTATCCTTTGGGTAAATACCTAGGAGAGCAATTGCTGGATCATGGGATTGTTCAATGTTTAACTTTTTGAGGAACCCCCACACTGTTTCCCAGACTGGCTGCACCACTTTGCATTGCCACCAACAGGATGGGAGGGTTCCCCTTTAAGCAGAGCATTATCTGCCAGCAATTTCATAAGAGGAAACAAAACCTCTGGGAGATGCACCCAGGGTCAGGCAAGCAGTTGCAGGCTTCACCCCAAGGCTCCTGACGCCAAGCCCCTTGAAGCCACCAGCATGCCACTATCCAAAAGAATTCCCAGACTCTCCTTCTGACTCCACCACCAAAGAAACTACAGAGAGAATATGGCACCTCAAAATATCGAGATAATACATTTAGTAAAACTAGAAAGTCAAGCTCAACTTTTAAACAGGAACAGGCCGGTTTGGATAATATTCAACTTTCCGTCCACCCTAATTTTAACTCTTCTGATGAATAAACTAATCAATGATGAAACATCACCTTTGTCAAATGACATCATCCAAGTCTGTATCAGATGAAAAAAGGCCATATAACTCTAGATGCTGGCCACTCAACCATATCTTAGGCCCAATTGAATAAACATTGTTAGATGAAGGAACAAAGTAGATGTTACAAACAGGCACAGAGTGAATCTCACCTTCCCTTTCTAATAAAAGAGGGTTCCTAGGAAACAGATGGTCAAAATACATGTGTAAGCAATAAATGGACAGAGAAATTGTGGTCCCCTGCAAAGTTCTACCAGCAGGGAAACTAAGTAATTCTTACACCAAACCCAGAATGCTGACAGCTACTTCAATTTTACTTTGTGGCTCAACTAGAGAAAAGAGAAAAGCCCAGGAGGTTTTGGGATAATGAGAGGTTTTACCTCCAGCCCTGACATAGTTAGGACATTTTGCCAAACATTCCTGTGCTTTCTCTGAACACTGGCGTCCTGTGACAAGCTGCCTCGCTGACTCCGATGCTGACGTTCAAACCTCGGGGGTCTTGGAGCCAGAGCAAAGAAGTGCTGTCAGCTGGGGAGAAGAAGGCACCTCTGACCTAAAGCATGCACACCTGCTTTGGTTTCTGGGCGAAGAGGCAACACATACTTGTTGTTTACCAGTAATTATCTTCATTCTCAATAGACCAATGACCTTGCCTTTTCTGGAGAGCAGACTTACTCTTCTAAAGAAACGCTCAATTCGTCTATTCCCAATGCGACTAGAGTGGAACATTTAGTTCTCACTTAAATAGAAAACACTGTTATTGTCGACATTGCATGAATGGACTTTTAAAAACATTTTAGAGAGAAAGGAAGAAACCTTTATTCAAACCCAAGTCAGGACAACTGTCTGGGAGACACAATCTTCACCAAGAAGGGAGTGCTCCGGGGAAGGAACATTTGGGGCAGGCTTATATATTTTTTTCTGTTTTGTTTTACATACAGAGTTACACACTACAGTGAGGATCTTCTTAGATCCAGAAAGTGACAGATTCTTTCTTATGTTTTCAGTATGTACATGTCAGTATGACCTTAATCTTATGGGAGCCAAAGATGTTCTTTATTTTTTCTTATCTTTATGTTGGCATTTTTGGTTATTGTTTTCTCCTCGAAGCAGATGTACAACATGTGCTTGGGGCAGAAATAGGGCCCATGCTTTGAGGTTTTTGCCCAGTCATTTTGAGCCGGGTAAAATGTTAAAGGATAGCTTCCCTGGGAGCCCAGGATCAGGGCCCACAGATGATATAAGATAAAAATTACTTTCATCATTATAATTACTCCTAAATGGAGGAATTTGAGACAAAAGCACCTTTCACAAGAGTACCAAGAAATCAAAATGATACCCACGAAAGGCTGCCTGCTCCATGGTCAGCACAGGTAACAGAAGTGTTCACAGTCTCTGGACTCCTGCCCTTCTTCTGGCCAAATCTCTGAAGCACACAGACCACTTAAAATTAGAATTGTAGAACTGCTAGACAACTTAGAGATGTCTGGCACCATTCCCTTGGACTGCAGAATAAAACACAGTAGCTCGTTGTCACAAACTAATTTCAACATGAAGTGCCCCCTGGATGCACTAAGTTCTTTCTCTGCAAATGTTGACTAATATAAGTCACAGTCATACCATATAAACACTACGATGGCTGGGAAGTCATCGTAGGTAAGGCAATATTTTAGCCATGTTTATAAGCATTGGCTCACTTTGTAGAAGAGGCTGAGCTGAGTGTTTTTAAATACTATTTCAGACCTGTTTTACAGCACCCTCTGAACATACCAGAGCCAGAATGGACTAAAAAAGATAGTTGGTTTCAGTAACTTTAATACCAGAAAAATATTATACTCTCTGTATTCCTAAGGATCTTTGAGTATCTTACCCAGAGGTCCTCCACTGAGATAATGATCTTAATGATCACCATGGGCAGAGGTGAAAAGGCCCGCTGAATTCGTTCCAGTTGTCCACATGACAAGAAAATCCTGATACTCGATAGGTTTCCAGATCGAGAAGACCAGAGTTAAGAGGAAGATAGTACCCTGTATGGAACAACAAGGGATTTGGAGTCAATTTGGGAATCCCACTTATGTTTCTGACACTAAAATCCTCTGTGACTCATATCATCCGAGTCCCTGTCTAACCACCTGAAAATGTGCCTAAAAATATCTACACCCTAGTTGAGAAGTTTAAGAGGCAGAATGCTACAAAGAGCCAGTATGATGTCTCTCAGGAACAGGTGCTCAGGAAGGCATAATTGCTATTGGGTCTATTTCTTTTCCAGAAGAAAGAACACATGTTGAATCCATATTTCGAATAGATGACTCACCAGATGATTTTCAAACCTGAAGGAAGGCCAAGAAGTCACTCTTGTGTCATAGTTCACTCAGAAATCATGTTGTTGGACTGGTGAGGATGATACGATAGCAACGTCATCACTAAGAGTGGGGAGCGTCTAATTTCCATACGGCCATGTTGACCCCCTTAGCTCAGAGCCACCAGAATGGGCAGGTGGGGAGGGGGCACCATCATCACTATGAGTGGGGAGCTTCCCATTTCCATATGGCCATGTTGACCCCCTTAGCTCAGGGCCACCAGAAAGGACAGCTGAAGGGGACCACAGGCCAAGGCTGCCAGGTGTGGCTGGGGCAGGAAGAACTCTGACTTAAGGCTCAACTCCTGTCTAGGTTATTATAATGCTCTTCACAAAGAAAGTGCCATTGTGTGTGAGCCCTCATGTAGAAAAGGTTCAGAATTTCCATTGAGATTCCCTCTCTGACCTTTAGGATATGTAGCAAAGTTCCATTTAATTTTAAACATTGAAGGACTTCTTGATTTTCTTTTCGCTATGACTGTGGCTCAATTCGCCTGTGGTCTAAGAATAGAATCTAGTTAATTTCAGGGTTTAACATTTGTAGACTTCATTCGTGGCCCCACCTATCATCTATTTGGGTAAAGAGTCTATGACCACTTGAAAATAATGTATTCTGCACTTATTATGGAATGTTCCCTATATGTCAATTAGGTCAGATTTGTTACCAATGTTTTGTCTGCTTTTTCTTTCAGATATTGAGAAAGGTATATTAAAATCTTCAAACAATCCTGCTCTATTCAACGTTGCATCGGAGAATCTACCAGTGTTAGAAGGCAAGAGAAACAAAAAGTATAAGAATTGAGGGGATAAATGTGACTATTCACAGATAATACAATTGTGTACATAGAAAATCCAAAACAGTCTATAAATACCCTATTAGAATTAAAAATGCAATTTATAAATTTGAGATGGATTGTAGCTTCCCATTGGACAGTTTCTGAAAGAAAATGTAGAACCTGTCAATCTTGGGGTAGGACATAGGGTGCTTTAACCATTTAAAAGAATTCAGTGGGACTTCATAAAAATGTGACATTTCTCCTTATCTTATGACCATAAGAAAATGAAAAAGTGAACCGCAGGCTGGGAAGTAAAGATTTGCAATACACACACTGACAAAGACTTGTCAATAAAGAATTCCTGCTCATCAACCATAGAAAGTCTATTTATAAACGAATACTTCACAAAAGATTGACTCATGGCCAATAAGAACAGGAAAGGGTGCTCTACAGTATTATTTTCAGGAGCAGCAAGGCCTTTCCTAAAATGAAAACATACACACAAACCAGTATTCCCTAGATGGATGACGTCCTTATTTCTGAGGACAGCTTGAAGAACAGACTAGCATCAAAGTAAAGTGATGGAATTCCTGACACTCAGAGGATGGACAATTGACCTCAAACTACAGTACAATTTCTAGGCATCATTTGGTCCTCTGAAGGCAGACAACTAGCACACCCCTTCCTCCACCACACAGGTTGCTTCCCAACCCCTACCATAAAAGAAGAAGATGAGAAACAGATAGGACTAGTAGGAAATAGCAAAAATCACATGTGGGGATTATCCTGAAACACACTGATCACATAACTAGTGTAAGGAAGTGTAGGGAACTGACAAGGACAGAGACTCAAGAGGTACTTCTTTGGGAAATGCTGTCTGAAATCGTCACACCTTGGTACCAGCTAATGAGGGCTCTGACCATACCCTAGGGTTTGCTCACAAGGGTCTGCAACACCATCGCTGAGGACTTCAAGACCTCAAAGCTTGCCTGATTGACTATTGGACTAAGAGATTCCCATGTTCTGAAAACAGATATCAACTCATTGAAAGGTTCACCTGGGCTCTCTCGGAGGCCCTACAAGAAGCTGAACCATTCACTGAAAATCAATTACACACACAAACACACACACACACACACACACACACACACACACACACCTGTCATTTCACCAATTACTTAAACATTCAAGGTTCTTCCTACCTTTTCTTTTACACATTGATATTTATACTCACATGAAATGTCATCATTTCTAATGAACACTGATGTCAAAATAGAGATCCATTGACACAATATTCACAAAATGAAACTTCCCTGCTGTAATTTTCAATATAGCATTTTTTAAAGATCATACATATTTTAGATTTTTGGTAACTTTTACAGGAGAAGATCAGCATTGAAAAACTCTGAATACTTGACAATGAGTTTTAAGCCTAGAGAACAAAAATTGTCCAATTTCATAGATAATAAGGAACCAAAGGGAAAGCATGGAAGCTGTAGTCGAATAATTTTACACATATGTATCCTCTCTTATTTACTACTGAGGGGCGTGTTTTATTACCACTATGCATGCATCAATTGTCTTCCACGTGCACCTGCACAGGTATAATGAATTACTACAGTAGAATGAAATGTCTGGGAACTACTTGGCGGCATCTATAATGAACAATGAAATTTTGATCTTATATTTGGTGAACTTCCACTGTCTGTCCCTTTAGACAATGGACCCTAAACAGAAGGGGGAATGAACCACGAGAGACTATGGACTCTGGGAAACAAACTGAGGGCTTCAGAGGGGAGAGGGGTGGGGGATTGGGATGGTCCAGTGATGGGTATTAAGGAAGGTACATATTGCATGGAGCACTGGGTGTTATATGCAAATAATGAATCACGGAACACTACATCAAAAACTAAGGAAATACTGTATAGTGACTAACATATCATAATAAAAGATTATTATTAGAAAAAAATTAAAGGTAAAAAAAAACCAATACAGCTTCTCTGTTTCAAGAACAATCAGAATTGAGAAAAAACTAACTTCCAATCCCTAAAGCAAAACACAGACCAAGTTCCATTTCACTCCCCTTTATTCACATTCTCTGTGGGTTCTAAGCTATTTCCCTACCTCCTTTCCTGCTGAGCAGGGAGCCTCGGCTCGATCCCAGAACCCTGGGATCATAACCTGAGCCAAAGGCACATGCTTAACTGGCTGAGCCAGCCAGGAGCCCCAGCTCCATGTTTTTCTTAAGCAAAAGGACACTTTCTCACGATGCCTTCACATGACTTCACATGGTACCAGAGACCTGCATTTGCTTCTAGGAGGTTGCAGATGAAGGCAATTGCAAACTCTTACAGTGGTTTATCAAATACAGTGACCTGCCTGGTGACAGTGAAACCCTTATGAGCCCACGAGAGGGTGCTGTGACACTCAGCTGTGGCTGGGCTGGCACAGAGAACCAAATCCATTTCCCTGCCTGATGTCTGTGAGGAACAGATGCCCCCACTGTGAATGAGACCCTGCCACTGAGCTGTCCAGAGATGGCCATCCTCACGGAGGATGAGGATAAAGGACAATGCCTGAGGAGACCTCATCTGTCTCTTTTATCTTCTCATATTTTCGACAGTGGGCAAATCACTGCCTAGGAGTCCCCAACTACCTTAGTATCATCTGTGAATGGCCAAGAGGTTTTACAAAACACTTAAGATTTTGACCTCACAAATGCCTACAACCACTTACCATAGGGATTCAACATTAAGCAAAGATACTGTTCGTTGGAAGAGAGGTCCTGCCCACTGTTGTTTCTCACTTATATGCTCATCTTCCTTACCTCATGGTAACATAACCACCTTGATTCCTGCTGCCGTCTTCAGGAAGGCTGATGTGACTTGTCGGGCATTACTCTGACATCGTTCTTTCTTAGCAATAAGATGTGGACATTTCCCTAGTCCTACACACCCAAAGTTGAATTGGAATCAGGATTGAGGAGGCTGATGAGAGTTGAAGGTGTTTTCCTGTACAGGGTGGTTTATTACCAATAAGGATGGGTCAGAGTCCTCGAAATTCCAGAACCTTTTCATTAATGCTTCCTACTTGTGAAAGATGATGTACATTGGTCTTTCCCTGTATAGTGTGGTGACTCAGAGAAAAGTGCTTAGCCCTTTCGTCAGACTTCCACGACCACCTTGGGGCTGGCTTCCATATTCAGAAAGGATGATGTTAGGGCTAAGAGCGTTCCTGTACACTGTTATTTCTTACAGATAAGTGTATGGCATTTTTGTTACATTGCCAGAACCACTTAGCGCGGGCTTGCCGGCCTCCTGCGGACGAACCCTAACCCTAGGTCGGCCCCCGAGGGGCCTCTCCCAAGGGGCCTGGCACCACAACGCCAGGGATTGGGGATCCCCGAGCCCAGCGCCGGAGTCACCCTGCCGCCCCACAGCAACCCGGGTTGCTAGGGGGGCCGCCAGTCTTTCAGGGCGAGAGAACGGACAGGGCCCTCCAAGCCCCCGGCGACTTTTGAAGTCCCCCCGCGCCAAAATGCTTGGGTCCACACTCCCTCTCGCCAGTGCCCTCATCTCGGCCTTCCCCTACGCCTGCCGCAGAGCTGGGGGAATGGGCCTGCTGCACTCCTGGGGGCTAACACTTACCCTACGTCGGTCCCTGAGGTGCCCCTCCCAAGGAGCCTGGCACCTCAATGCCGGGGATTTGGGACCCCCGAGCCCCAGTGCTGGACTCACTCTGCCAACCCCAAGCTCCCAGGGCGCTAGGGTCGTTGCCAGTCATTCAGGAAGGGAGAACGGGCAGGGCCCTCTGATCTGCCTGCGACCTTCAAAGGCCCCCCATGCAAAAACTCTGGCTCCCACTCTCCTGCTCGCCAGCACCCTAACCTCGGCCCACCCCTAAGCTTGCTGCAGAGCTGGCGGATCAGGCCTGCTGGCTTCCTGGGGGCTAACCCTATCCCTTGGTCGCCCTCAAATGGCCCCTCCCAAGTGGCCTGGCACCGCATGCCAGGGATTGGGGACTCCCAAGTCCCAGTGCCGGACGCACCCTGCCGCCCCACCACCACGTGGGGCACTAGGGGCTTCGCCAGTCCTTCAGGGCAACAGAACGGGCAGGACCCTCCGAGTCACCTGTGACCTTCGAAGGCACCCTGAGCCAAAGCCAAAATGCTCTGGCCCACACTCCCGCTCGCCAGCGCCCTCACCTCGGCCTGCCCCTCCACTCGCCCCACAGCTGGTGGAGCAAGCCTGCCAGCCTCCTGTGCGCTAACCCTAACCCTAGGGCGGCGCCGAAGAGGCCGGGTACCGCAACGCCAGGGATGGGGTGCCCCCGAGCCCCTGCACCGGACTCAACTTGCCACCACCCGGCCACCCAGTTTGCTAGGGGCGCCGCGCGTCATTCAGGGCAGGAGAATGGGCAGGGCACTCCGAGCCTTCTGCAACCTTTGAAGCCCCCCATGCCAAAACGCTTGGGCCCACGCTCCTTCTCACCAGCGCCCTCATCTCGGCCTGCCCCTCCGCTCGCCTGACAGCCGGCGGATCAGGCCTGCCGGCCTCCTGTGGGCTAACACTATCACTAGGGCGGCCCCCGAGGGGCCCCTCCCAAGGGGCCTGGCACCGCAAAGCCGGGGATTTGGGACCACAGAGCCCCAGCGTTAGACTCAACCTGCCGCCCTGCCACTACCCGGGCCGCTAGGGGCGCCGCCGGTCATTCAGGGCGGAAGAATGGGAAGGGCCTTTCGAGCCCCCGGCCACCTTTTAAGGCCCCCCACGCCAAAACGCTTGGGCACACGCTCCCGCTCTCCAGCGCCCACACCTCGGCCTGCCCCTCCGCTCGCTGCACAGCTGGCGGATCGGGCCTCTGGCCCCCTGGGGGCTAACCCTAAACCTAGGTCGGCCCTCGAGGGGCTCATCCGATGGGGCCTGGCACCACGTCTCTGATTGCTGAACCCCGAGCTGCAGCGCCAGACTCACTGTGCTGCCCCACCGACACCCGGGCCGCTAGCGGCGCCGCCGGTCATTCAGGGCGTGAGAACGGGCAGGGCCCTCCAAGCCCCAGGCGACCTTCAAAGGTACCTCCGCCAAAATGCTTCAGCCCACACTCCCGCTCGCCAGCGCCCTCACCTCGGCCCGTCCCTCCACTCGCCACACAACTGGCAGATCGGGCCTGCCGGCCTCCTGGGGGCTAATCCTAATCCTAGGTCAGCCCCCGAGGAGCCCCTCCCAAGGGGCCTAGAGCCGCAACGCCGGGGATTGGGGACCCCTGAGCCCCAGTGTCAGACTCACCCTGCCGGACCGCCGCCACCCGGGCCACTATGGGCGCCACTTGTCACTCAGGGCAGGAGAACGGGCAGGGCCCTCCAAGCCCCTGGCGACTTTCGAAGGTCCCCCGCACCAAAACGCTTGGGCCCGGGCTCACTCTCTCCAGCGCCCTCACATCGGCCCGTCCCTCCGTTCGCCACACAGCCAGCGGATCGGGCCTACCGGCCTCCTGGGGGTAAACCCTAAGCCTAGGTCGGCCCCCGAGGGGCACCTCCCAAGGGGCCTGGCGCCACAACACCGGGGATTGGGGACCCCAGAGCCCCAGTGTTGGACTCAACCTGCCACCCCGCCGCCACCCGGGCCAGTAGGGGCGCTGCCGGTCATTCAGGGCGGAGGAATGTGAAGGGCCCTCCGAGCCACCGGAGACCTTTGAAGGCCCCCCGCGCCAAAACACTTGGGCCCACGCTCCCGCTAGTCAGTGCCCTCACTTCGGCCCGCCCCTCTGCTCGCCGCACAGCTGGCAGATCGGGCCTGCCGGCTTCCTGGGGGCTAACCCTAACCCTAGGTCGGCCCCTGAGTGGTCCATTCCAAGGAGCCTGGCAGCGCAACACCGGGGATTGCGAACCCCCGAGCCCCAGCGCCGGACTCATCCTGCCGCCCCGCCGCCACCCGGCTGCTAGGGGCGCCGCAGGATATTCAGTGCGGGAGAAGGGACAGGGCCCTCGGAGTCCCTGTCGTCCTTCGAAGGCCCACCAAGCCAAAACGCTTGGGCCCACGCTCCGGCTCGCCAGCGCCTTCACCTCCGCGCCCCTCCGCTCGCCGCACAACTGGCGGATCGGGCCTGATGGCCTCCTGGGGGCTGACACTAACCCTAGGTCGGCTCCCGAGGGGCCCCTCCCAAGGGGTCTGGCATGGCAAAGCCGGAGATTGGGACCCCCGAGCCCCAGCCAGGACTCACCTTGCTGTCCCGCTGCCACCCGGACCGCTAGGGGCATCGCCGGTCATTCAGAGCGGGAGAACAAGCGGGGCTCTCCTAGCCCACGACGACATTCGAAGGAGCCCCGTGCCAAAATGCTTGGGCCCACGGTCCCATTCGCCAGTGCCCTCACTTCGGCCCGCCCCTCCCCTCGCCCCACAGCCGGCGGATCGGGCCTGCCGGCCTCCTGGGGGCTAACCCTAACCCTAGGTTGGCCCCAGAGGGGCTCGTACGATGGGGCCTGGCGCCACAACGTGTCTGATTGCTGACCCCCGAGCCGCAGCGCCAGACTCACCTTGCCGCCCCGCCAACACCCAGGCCACTCGGCGCCACTGATCATTCAGGGTGTGAGAACAGGCAGGGCCTTGTAAGCCCCGGATGGCCTTTGAAGGCACCCCGCGCCAAAACGCTTGGGCCCACGATCACGCTTGCCTGTGCCCTCAGCTCGGCCTGCCCCTCCACTCGCTGCACAGATGGCGGATCTGGGCTGCCGGCCTCCAGGGGGCTAACCCTAACCCTAAGTTGGCCCCCAAGGAGCCCCTCCCAAGGGGCCTGGCCTCGCAACGCAGGGATTGCGAACCCCCGAACCCGAGCTCCGAACACACTGTGCCGCCCCGCCGCCACCCGGCCCGCTAGGGGCGCCGCCGGTCATTCAGGGTGGGAGAATGGGTAGGTCCCTCCGAGCCCCTGGCGAACTTCAAAGTCTCCCCGTGCCAAAACGCTTGGGCCCACGCTCCCGCTCGCCAACGCTTCACCTCGGCCCGCCCCTCCGATCGCCACGCAGCCGGGGGATCAGGCCTGCCAGCATATTTGGGACTAACCCTAACACTAGGTCGACCCCTGAGGGGCCCTTCCCAAGGGGCCTGGCCCACAACATCAGGGATTCGGACCCCCGAGCCCCAGCGCCGGACTCACCCTGCGGCTCAACTGCCACCCGAGCCGCTAGGGGCTCCGCCGGTCATTCAGGGCGGGAGAATGGGCAGGGCCCTCCGAGCCCCCGGCAACTTTTGAAGGCCCCCCACGCCAAAACGCTTGGGCCCATGCTCCCACTCACCAGCGCCCTCACCTCAGCCCGCACCACCGTCGCCGCACAGCCGGCGGATCGGGCCTGCCAGTGCCCTGGGGGATAACCCTAACTCTAGGTCGGCGCCCGAGGGGCCCCTCCCAAGGGGCCTGGCACCACAACGACAGAGATTGGGGACCCCCGAGCCCCAACTCTGAACACACCCTGCAGCCCCGCCGTCACCCGGCCCACTAGGGGCGCCGCAGGTCATTCAGGGCGGGAGAACGGGCAGGGTCCTTCCGAGCCCCCGGCGAACTTCGAAGGGCCCCTCGCCAAAACGCTTGGGCCCACCCTCCTGCTTGCCAGCGCCCTGACCTCGGCCCACCACTCCCCTCACTGCACAGCTGGTGTATCGGGCCTGACGGCCTCCTTTGAGCTAACCCTAACCCTAGGTCAGCCCCTGAGGTTCCCCCCCAAGTGCCTGGAGCCGCCACACCGGGGATTGGGAACCCCTGTGCCCCAGCTCCAGACTCACCCTGCACCCTGCTGCCACCATGGCCGCTAGAGGCGCCGCCGGTCATTCAGGGTGGGAGAACTGGCAAGGCCCTCCGAGCCCCTGGCGAACATCCAAGGCCTCCCGCACCAAAACGCTTGGGCCAAGCTACCACTCACCAGCGCCCTCACGTCGGCCAGCCCTTCCACTCTCTGAACAGCTGGCGGATCGGGCCTGCAATCCTCCTGGGGGCTAACCCTAACCCTAGGTCGGCCCCAGAGGGGCCCGTCCCAAGGGGCTTGGCACTGCCACGCCAGGGATTGGGGACCCCTGAGCCGCAACACCAGACGCACCCTGCTGCCCCGCCTCCACCAGGGCCGCTAGGGGCGCCGCCGGTCATTCCCGGCTGGAGAACGTGCAGAGCCTTCCGAGCCACCCTCGATCTTCGAAGGCCCCCACGCCAAAACGCCTGGGCCCACGCTCCTGCTCTCCAGCACCTTTACCTCAGCCTGCCCCTCTGCACGCCGCACAGCTGGCAGATCGGGCCTGCCGGCCTCCTGGGGGCTAACACAAACCCTATGTCAGCCCCCGAGGTGCCCCTCCCAAGGGGCCTGGAACCGCCATGCCCCTGCTTGGGGACCCCCAAGCACCAGCGCCGAACTCACCCTGCCGCCCTGCAGCCACCCGGGCTGCTAGGGGCGCCGACACTCATTCAGGGCGGGAGAACAGGCAGGGACCTCTGAGCCCCCGGCGACCTTGGAAGGCCCCCCGTGCAAAAACACTTGGGCCCATGCTCCCGCTAGCCAGAGCCCTCACCTTGGCCTGCCACTCCATAATCCGCACAGCCGGTGGATGGGGCTTTCTGGCCTCCTTTGAGCTAACCCTAATGCTAGGTCGGCACCCAAGGGACCACTCCCAAGTGCCCGGCGCTGCCACGCCGGGGATTGGTGACCCCCGAGCCCCAGCTCCAGACTCACCCTGCCGGCCCACCACCACACCGGCCGCTAGGGGAGCCACCGGTCTTTCAAGGCGGGAGAACGGGCAGGGCCTTCCGAGCCCCCGGTGACATTCAAAGGCCCCCTGTGCCAAAATGCTTGGGCCCACGCTCCCAGTCGCCAGCGTGCTCACCTCAGCCCACCCCTCGCTCGCCGCACAGCCGGCGGATCGGGTCTGCTGGCCTCCTGGGGGCTAACCCTTCCCTAGGTCAGCTCACGAGAGGCCCCTTCCAAGGGGCCTGGCGCTGCCACGCTGGTGATTGGGGACCCCCGAGCCAAACCGCCGGACACACCCTGCCACCCCATCGACACCCAGGCCGCTAGGGGCGCCACCGGTCATCTAGGTTGGAGAACGGGCAGGGCCCCCCAAGCCCCCGGTGACATTCGAAGGCCCCCCGCGCCAAAATGCTTTGGCCCACGCTTCTGCTCACCAATGCCCTCACCTCGGCCAGCCCCTCCGCAAGCTGCACAACCAGCGGATAGGGCCTGGCGGCCTCCTGGGGTCTAACCCTAACCCTAGGTTGGCTGTCGAGGGGCCCCTCCCAAGGGGTCTGGCACCACCACGCCGGGGATTGGGAACCCCCGAGCACCAGTGCCGGACTCACCCTGGTGCCCTGCGAAGACCTGGCTTGCTAGGGTCGCCGTCCTCATTCAGAGTGGGAGAACTTGCAGGGCCCTCCGCGCCCCCTGAGACCTTCAAAGGCAACGCGCGCCAAAACGCTTGGGCCCCCGCTCCTGTTCACCATTGCCCTCACCTGGGCCCCACCCTCCGCTCACCACACAGCCAGTGGATCGGGCCTGTCAGCCTCCTGGGGGCTAACCCTAACCCTAATTCAGCCCCTGAGGAGCCCCTCCCAAGGGGACTGGCGCCATCACTCTGGGGATTGGGGACAATCGAGCCCCAGCGCCAGACTTTCACTGCCACCCCGCCGCCACCCGGGCTGCTAGGGGCGCCGCCGGTCCTTCAGGGCAGAGGAAGGGGCAGGGCCCTCTGAGCCCCCGGCGACCTTCGAAGGCCCCTGCGCCAAAACGCTTGGGCCCACGCTCCTGCTCGCCAGCGCGCTCACCTCAGCCCTCCACTCCGCTCGCAACACAGTTGGCGGATCGGGCCTGCCGGGCTCCTGGGGCTAACCCTAAACCTAGGTCGGCCTCCGAGGGGCCCTTCCCAAGGGTACTGGCTCTGCAAGGCCAGATATTGGGGACCCACGAGCATGAGCGCCAGACTCACCCAGCCTCCCCGCCGCCACCCGGGCTGCTAGGGGCGCCGCCAGTCATTCAGGGCGGGAGAAGGGGCATGGATCTCTGAGCCCCCGGCGACTTTTGAAGGAGTCCCGCGCCAAAACCCTTGGGCCCATGCTCCCGCTCGCCAGCGCCCTCACCTTGGACCACCACTCCTCTCACCGCACAGCCGGCAGAACGGGCCTGCCGGCCTCCTTTGGGCTAACCCTAACCCTAGGTAGGCCCCCGAGGGACCACTCCCAAGTGCCTGGCGCCGCCACACTGGGGATTGGGGACCCACGAGCCCTAGCTCCAGACTCACCCTGCCACCCCGCCGTGACCCGGCACGCTAGGGGCAACGTCATCACAGGTCGAGAGAACAGGCAGGGCCCTCTGAGCCCCTGGTGACCTTTGAAGGCCCCCCACGCCAAAACACTTGGGCCCACGCTCCGGCTCGCCAGCGCATTCACTTCGGCCCGCCCCTCCGCTCGACGCACAGCCAGCGGATCAGGCTGCTGGACTCCTGGGGTTAACCCTAAAGCTAGTCAGGCCCCAGAGGGGCCCCTCCCAAGGGGCCTGTGGCCACCAAGCCTGGGACTAGGACCACAGGCCCCATAGCCAGACTCACCCTGCCTCCCTGCTGCCACTCAGGCCACTAGGGGCGCCGCCGGTCATTCAGGGCACAAGAACGGACAGGGTCCTCCAAACACTGGCGACCTTCGAAGGCTCCCCTTGCCAAAACCCTGGTGCCCACGCTCCCGCTCCCCAGCGCCCTCACCTCGGCCCGCCCCTCCGCTCCCTGCACAGAGGGTGGATCCACCCTGCCAGCCTTGTGGGGGCTAACCCTAACTGTAGGTCGGCCCTCCAGGGTCCCTCCCAAGGATTCTTGTGCCTATGCGCCGGGGATCTGGGACTCCAAGACCCAGAACCAGACTCACGCTGCCGCAACGCCGCCACCCAGGCCACTAGGGGCGCCACCACTCATTCAGGGCGGGAGAAGGGACAGGGCCCTGGAGAAACCGGCGACATTTGAAGCCTCCCGCGCCAAAATGCAGGGGCCCACGCTCCCGCTCCCCAGGGCCTTTACCTCGGCCCACCCACCTCTTACCAACCAGCCAGAGGATTGGGCCTGCTGGCCTCCTGGGTGCTAACTCTAACCCTAGGTCGGCCCAGGAGGAGCCCCTCCCAAAGGGCCTGGCCCCACAATGCTGGGGATTGGGGATCCCCGAGCCGCAGCTCAGGACTCACCCTGCAACCCCACCGCAACGGAGCCGCTAAGGGCGCCGCTGGTTATTCAGGGCAGGAGAATGGGCAGGGCCCTCCGAGACAAGGCAACATTCAAAGGCCCAGGACGCCAAAATGCTGAGGCCCACGCTCCCTCTCTGCATCCCCCTCAACTCGGTCCACACCTCCACTCCTCGCACAGCCGGCGACTCGGGCCTGCCAGCCTCCTGGGCGCTAACCCTAACCCTAGTACGGCCCCTGAGGGTCCCTTCCTAAGGAGCCTTGCAGCGCAACGCCGGAGATTGGCGACCAGCAAGCACCAGCGCCGGAAGCACGCTGCCGCCCCGCCCCACACAGGCCGCTAGGGGCGCCGCCATTCATTCGTGGTGGGAGAACTGGCAGGGCCCTCCGAACCCCCGCCGACCTTCGAAGGCGCCCAGAACCAAAACGCTTGGGCCCAGGCTCATGTTCACCAGCACCCTCACTTAGGCCCAACTGTCCTCTCTATGCACAGGAGGTGTATCGAGCCTGCTGGCCTCCTGAGGGCTAACCCTAACTGTAGGTCGGCCACGGAGGGGCCCTTCCCAAATGGCCTGGCGCCATAAAGCCGGGAATTGGAACCCCAACCCATGTGCCGGTCTCAACCTGCTGCACTTCAGGCCCCAGAGCCTCTAGGGGCCCCACCAGTCATTCAGAGCGGGAGAACGGGCAGGTCATTCTGAGCCCCCACTGACCTTTGAACACCCCCCGCACTAAAACACTTGGGCTCATGCTCAGTCTCGCCAGTGCCCTCACCTCGGCCCAACCCACCGCGTGCTGCACAGCCGCTGATCGGGTCCACCGGCTTCCTGGGGGCTAACCGTAACTCTAGATCGACCCCCGAGGGCCCCTCCCAAGGGTCTTGGCACTGCACACCGGGGATTGGGGAACCCTGAGCCCCAGCGCCAGACTCACCCTGCCGCCCTGCCGCCACACAGGCCGCTAGGGGCGCCGCCGGTCATTCAGGGCGAGAGAACGGGTAGGGCCCTCTGAGCCCCCACCTACTATCGAAGGCGCCCCGAATCAAAACGCTTGGGCCCAGGCTCATGTTCACCAGCACCCTCAACTCGGCCCGCACCTCCGCTCCTTGCACAGCTGGCGACTTGGGCCTGCCGGCCTCCCGGGCACTAACTAGAACCCTAGGACGGCCCATGAGGGTCCCTTCCTAAGGGGCCTGGCACCGCAACGCCGGGGATTGGGTACCCCCAGCCCCAGCGCCAGATGCACTCTGCCGCCCCGCCCCACACGGGCCGCTAGGGGCGCCGCCATTCATTCGGGGTGGGAGAACTGGCAGGGCCCTCCGAACCCCCGCCGACCTTCGAAGGCACCCAGAACCAAAACGCGTGGGCCCAGGCTCATGTTCACCAGCACCCTCACTTTGGCCCAACTGTCCTCTCGATGCACAGGTGGTGTATTGGGCCTGCGTGGCTCCTGGGGGCTAACCATAACCATAGGTCGGCCCCCGAGGGGCCCATCCCCAGGGGCCTGGCGTCGCAACGCTGGGGATGGGGACTCCGTGCCCAAGTGCCGGACTCACCCTGCTGCCCTTCAGCCACCCAAGCCGCTAGGGGACCACGGGTCAATCAGGACAGGAGAACGGGCAGGGACCTCTGAGCCCGTGCTGACCTTCGAAGGCCCGGAGCACAAAAAAGTTGGCTCCCATGCTCCTGCTCCCAGCGCCCTCACCTCAGCCCGCCCCTCCGCTTGATTCAGAGCCGGTGGATAGGGCCTGCCAGGCTCCTGGGGGCTAAACAAAACCCTAGATCGGCCTCGTGGGGCACATCCCAAGGGGCCTGGCTCTGCAACGCTGGGGATTAGTGACTCAGAGCCCCAGAGCCGGACTCACCCTGCTGCACTATCGCCACCTGGGCCACTAGGGGCGCCGCCGGTCATTCAGGGAGAGAGAAGGGGCAGGGACTTCTGAGCCCACGGTGACCTTCAATGGCTCCCCACACCAAAACGCTGGTGTCCAAGTTCCCACTTCCCAGCGCCCTCAACTCGGCCCGCCCTTCTACTCGCCGCAGAGCGAGCAGATAGGGCCTGCCGGCCTCCTGGGGGCTAACCCTAACCCTAGGTCGGCCCCCCAGGGGCCCCTCCCAAGGGTCCTAGTGCCGCTACACCAGGGATCTGGGACCCCAAGCCCCAGAGCCAGACTCACCCTGCTGCAACCCCGCCACCCAGGCCGCTAGGGGCGCCGCCAGTCATTCAGGGCAGGAGAAGGGACAGGGCCCTGGAGAAACCGGCGATATTTGAAGCCTCCTGCACCAAAATGCAGGGGCCCATGCTCCCGATCGCCAGCACCTTTACCTCCGCCCACCCACCTCTCGCTGTCAAGCCAGAGGATTGGGGCTGCTGGCCTCATCAGGGCTAATTCTAACCCTAGGTCGGCCCACGAGGAGCCCCTCCCTAGGGGCCTGGCCCTGCAACGCTGGGGATTGGGGATCCCTGAGCCACAGTGTGGGATTCACCCTGCCACCCCACCACCAACGGAGCCGCTAGGGGCATCTCTGGTTATTCAGGGCAGGAGAATGGGCACGGCCCTATGACCCATGGCAACATTCGAAGGCCCAGGACGCCAAAACGCTGGGGACCATGCTCCTGCTTGCCATTGGCCTCAACTGGGCCCGCATGTCCACTCCTCACACAGCTGGCGGATCGGGCCTGCCGGCCTCCTGGGCGCTAGTCCTAACCCTAGGAAGGCCCCTGAGAGGCCTTTCCTAAGGAGCCTGGCGCCACAACGCCAAGGATTGGGAACCCCCAATCCTCAGCGGTGGATGCAACCAGCTGCCCCACCCCACACGTGCCACTAGGGGCGCCGCCATTCATTCAGGGTGGGAGAACAGGCAGGGCCCTTCGAACGCCCACTGACCTTCGAAGGCGCCCTGAACCAAAACACTTGGGTCCAGGCTCATGTTCACCAGCACCCTCACCTTGCCCAACTCTCCGCTCAACACACAGGCGGTGTATCGGGCCTGCTGGCCTCCTGAGGGCTAACCCTAACTGTAGGTCGGCCACGGAGGGGCCCTTCCCAAGTGGCCTGGCGCCACAATGCCGGGAATGGGGACCCCAACCCAAGTGCCGGTCTCAACCTGCTGCCTTTCAGGCCCCGGAGCCTCTAGGGGCCCCGCCGGTCATTCAGAGCGGGAGAACGGGCAGGTCCTTCTGAGCCCGCACCGACCTTCGAAGACCCCCCGCACTAAAACACTTGGGCTCATGCTCAGTCTCGCCAGCGCCCTCACCTCGGCCCAACCCACCGCGTGCTGCACAGCCGCTGATCGGGTCCACCGGCTTGCTGGGGGCTAACCGTAACCCTAGATCGACCCCCAAGGGCCCCTCCCAAGGGCCCTGGCACCGCAACACTGGGAATTGTGGACCCCTGAGCCCCAGCGCCAGACTCACCCTGCCGCCCTGCCACCACACAGGCCGCTAGGAGTGTAGCCGGTCATTCAGTGCGGGAGAACGGGTAGGGCCCTCCAAGCCCCCACCTATATTTGAAGGTGCCCCGAATCAAAACGCTTGGGCCCAGGCTCATGTTCACCAGCACCCTCAACTCGGCCCGCACCTCCGCTCCTTGCACAGCCGGCGACTCGGGCCTGCCGGCCTCTTGGGCGTTAACTAGAACCCTAGGACGGCCCCTGAGGGTCCCTTCCTAAGGGGCCTGGCACCGCAACGCCGGGGATTGGGTACCCCCAATCCCCAGCGCCGGATGCACGCTGCCGCCCCACCCCACACGGGCCGCTAGGGGCGCCGCCATTCATTCGGGGTGGGAGAACTGGCAGGGCCCTCCGAACCCCCGCCGACCTTCGAAGGCGCACCGAACCAAAACGCTTGGACCCAGGCTCATGTTCACCAGCACCCTCACTTCGGCCCAACTGTCCTCTCGATGCACAGGTGGTGTATCGGGCCTGCGTGGCTCCTGGGGGCTAACCCTAACCCTAGGTCGACCACCGAGGGGCCCTTCCCAAGGGGCCTGGCATCGCAATGCGGGGATTGGGGAGCCCCAAACCCCAGCACCAGACTAACCTTACCGCTCTGCCGGCGGCCGGGCCGCTAGGGGCGCCACTGGTCATTTTTGGCGGGGAAACTGTAGGGCCCTCCAAGCCCCCTGTGACATTCGAAGGCCCCCCATCCCAAAACGCTTAGGCCCATGCTCCTTCTCGCCAGCGCCCTCACCTCGGCCCGCGCCTCCCCTCGCAGCACAGCCGGCGGATCGGGCCTGCTGGCCTCCTGGGGGTTAACCCTAACCATAGTTCGGCCCACGAGGGCCCCTCCCAAGGGGCTTGGTGCGGCACGTGGGGATTGGGGACCCCTGAGCCCCTGCGCCAGACTCAATGTGTTGCCCCGCCTCCACCCTGGCCGATAGGGGCGCCGCTGGTCATTCAGGGCAGGAGAACGGGCAGGGCCCTCAGAGCACCTGGAGACCTTTGAAGGCTCCCAGCGCCAAAATCCTTGGGCCCGTGCACCCGCTCGCCAGCAGCCTCACCTCGGCCCGCCCCTCCGCTCACCGCACAGCTGGCTGATTGGGCTTGAAGTCCTCCTGGGAGCTAACCCAAACCATACGTAGGCCCAAGAGGGGCCCCTCCCAATGGGCCTGGCACCGCTAAGCCAGGGCTTGGCGACCCCCGAGCACCAGTGCAAGACACCCTGCCACCTCGCCAGGACCCGGCCCGCTAGGAGCACTGTCCTCATTCAGGGCGGGAGAACGTGCGGGGACCTCAGAGCCACCAGCGACCTTCGAAGGCCCTCCGTGCCAAAACGCTTGGGCCCACGCTCCCAATCGCGAGCGCCCTCACCTCGGCCAACCACTCCGCTCGCCGCACAGCTGGCGGATCGGGCCTGTGGGCCTCCTGGGGGCTAACGCTAACACTAGGTCGCACCCGAGGGGCCCCTCCCAAGGGGCCTGGCGCTGCAACACCGGGGATTGGGGACCCCCGAGCCCCAGCACCAGACTCACTCTGCCGCCCCTCTGCAACCCGAGCCGCTAGGTGCACCGTCGGGCTTTCAGCGCAGTAGAACCGGAAGTGCGCTCTGAACCCCTGGCAACTTTTTTTTTTTTTTATTTGACAGAGAGACAGCCAGTGAGAGAGGGAACACAAGCAGGGGGAGTGAGAGGAAGAAGCAGGCTCTCAGCAGAGGAGCCTGATGTGGGGCTCGATCCCAGAACGCCGGGATCACGCCCTGAGCCGAAGGCAGATGCTTAACCGCTGTGCCACCCAGGCGCCCCATCCCCTGGCAACTTTTGAATGCCCCCACGCCAAAACGCTTGGGCCCATGCTCCCGCTCTACAGTGCCCTCACCTTGGCCTGCCCCACTGCTCTCTACACAGCTAGCGGATCGGCCTGCCGGCCTCCTGGGGGCTAATACTAACGCTGGTTTGGACCCCGAGGGCCCTTCCCAAGGGGCCTGGCGCCCCAACGCAGAGTATTGGGGAACCCCATGCCCCAGCTCCGGACTTACCGTGCTGCCCCACCGCAACCCGGGCCACTAGGGGCACCACCGGTCTTTCAGGTCGGGAGAACGGGCAGGGCTTTCCGAGCCCCCAGTGACTTTCGAAGGCCCCGCACGCCAAAAGGCTGGGCCCACGCCTCCGTATGCCAGCGCCCTCACCTCAGCGCGCTGCTCTCCTCGCAGCACAGCCAGTGGATGAGGCCTGCCAGCTTCATGGGGGCTAACCCTAAACCTAGGTTGGCCCCCAATAGGCCCCTCCCAAGGAGCCTGGAGCTGCAAGGCCTGGGATTGGGGGCCTCCGAGCCCCAGCACCGGACTCACCCGGCCACCCCACCACAACCCGCGGCACCAGGGTCGCCGCCGGTTATTCAGGGCGGGAGAACGGGCAGGGCCCTCCAGTCCCCTGGCAACTTTTGAAGGCCCCCCACGCCAAAACGCTTGGGCCCACGCTACCGCTCACCAGCGCCCTCACCTCAGCCCACCCCACTGTTGCCACACACTGGCGGATCGGGCCTGCCGGTGCCCTGGGAAATAACCCTAAATCTAGGTCGGCGCTCGAGGGGCCCCTCCCAAGGGGCCTGGCACCGCAACAACAGAGATTGGGGACCCCCGAGCCCCAGCTCCAAACACACCCTGCAGCCCCACCGCCAACGGAGCTGCTAGGGGTGCCGCTGGCTATTCAGGGCAGGAGAATGGGCAGGGCCCTCCGAGACATGGCAACATTCGAAGGCCCAGGACGCCAAAACGCTGGGGCCCCCACTCCCGCTCGGCATCCCCCTCAACTCGGCCCACACCTCCACTCCTCGCACAGCTGGCGGATCGGGCCTGCCGGCCTCCTGGGCGCTAACCCTAACCCTAGGATGGCCCCTGAGGGTCCCATCCTAAGGAGCCTTGCGGCGGAACTCTGGGGATTGGCAACCCCCAAGCCCCAGCGCCCAGTACACCCTGCCGCCCCGCCCCACACAGGCCGCTAGGGGCGCCGCCATTCATTCGGGGTGGGAGAACTGGCAGGGCCCTCCGAACCCCCGCCGACCTTCGAAGGCTCCCAGAACCAAAACGCTTGGGCCCAGGCTCATGTTCACCAGCACCCTCACTTCGGCCCAACTGTCCTCTCGATGCACAGGTGGTGTATCGGGCCTGCGTGGCTCCTGGGGGCTAACACTAACCATAGGTCGGACCCCGAGGGGCCCTTCCCCAGGGGCCTGGCATCGCAACGCTGGGGATGGGGACCCCATGCCCAAGTGCCGGACTCACCCTGCTGCCCTTCAGCCACCCAAGCCGCTAGGGGACCACGGGTCAATCAGGACAGGAGAACGAGCAGGGACCTCCGAGCCCGTGCTGACCTTCGAAGGCCCCATGCGCAAAATCGTTGGCTCCCATGCTCCTGCTTCTAGGGCCCTCACCTCGGCCCGCCTCTCCGCTTGATTCAGAGCCGGTGGATAGGGCCTGCCAGGCTCCGGGGGGCTAACCAAAACCCTAGGTCTGCCCCATGGGGCACATCCCAAGTGGCCTGGCTCTGCAACACTGGGGATTGGTGACTCAGAGCCCCAGAGCCAGACTCACCCTGCTGCACTATCGCCACCTGGGCCACTAGGGGCGCCGCTGGTCATTTGGGGGAGAAAAGGGGCAGGGACTTCTGAGCCCATGGTGACCTTCAAAGGCTCCCCGCACCAAAACGCTGGTGCCCACACTCACACTCCCCAGCGCCCTCACCTTGGCCCACCCTTCTACTCGCCGCACAGCGGGCAGATAGGGCCTGCCGGCCTCCTGGGGGCTAACCCTAACCCTAGGTCGGCCCCCCAGGGGCCCCTCCCAAGGGTCCTGGTGCCGCTACGCCAGGGATCGGGGACCCCAGGCCCCAGAGCCAGACTCACCCTGCCGCAACCCTGCCACCCAGGCCGTTAGGGGCACCGCCAGTCATTCAGGGCGGGAGAAGGGACAGGGCCCTGGAGAAACCAGAGACATTTGAAGCCTCCCGTGCCAAAATGCAGAGGCCCAGGCTCCCGCTCGCCAGCGCCTTTACCTCCTCCCACCCACCTCTCCCCTCCCAGCCAGAGGATTGGGCCTGCTGGCCTCCTGGGTGCTAACTCTAACCCTAGGTCGGCCCACGAGGAGCCCCTCCCAAGGGGCCTGGCCCCGCAACGCTGTGGATTGGGGATCCCTGAACTGCAGCACAGGACTCACCCTGCCGCCCCACTGCCAACGGAGCCCCTAGGGGCGTCGCTCGTTATTCAGGGCAGGAGACAGGGCAGGGCCCTCCGAGCCATGGCAACATTCGAAGGCCCAGGTCGCCAAAATGCTGGGGACCACGCTCCTGCTGGGCATCGCCCTCAACCTGGCCCACACCTCCGCTCCTCGCACAGCCTGCCACTAGGGCCTGCCGGCCTCCTGGGCGCTAACCCTAACCCTAGGACAGCCCTTGAAGCTCCCTTCCTAAGGGGTCTGGAGCCGCAACGCCGGGGATTGGGGACCCCCAGGCCCCAGCGCCAGATGCACGCTGCCGCCCCGCCCCACAGGGGCCGCTAGGGGCGCCGCCATTCATTCAGGGTAGGAGAAGTGGAGGGCCCTCCGAACCCCTACAGACATTCGAAGGCACACCAAACCAAAACGCTTGGGCCCAGGATCATGTTCACCAGCACCCTCACCTCGCCCCAACTATCCCCTCGACGCACAGGTGGTGTATCAGGCCTGCGGTGCTCCTGGAGACTAACCCTAACCATACATCGGCCCCCGAGGAGCCCTTCCCAAGGGGCCTGGTGTCGCAACTCTGGGGATGAGGATCCCAAGCCCATGTGCCTGACTCACCCTGCTGCCCTTCAGCCACCCGAGCCACTAGAGGCCCCGCTGGTCAATCAGGGCAGGAGATCGGGCAGGGCCCTCTGAGCCCACGCTGACCTTTGAAGGCTCCCCGCACAAAAACGTTGGCTCCCAGGATCCTGCTCGCCAGCGCCCTCACCTAGGCCCACCCCACCGCTTGCTTCAGAGCCGGTGGATAGGGCCTGCTGGGCTCCTGGCAGCTAATCAAAACCCTAGGTCGGCCCTGTGGGGACATCCCAAGGGGCCTGGCTCTGCAATTCTGGGGATTGGTGTCTCAGAGCCCGAGAGCCAGACTCACCCTGCCGCACTGTACCCACCCGGGCCACTAGGGGAGCTGTCGGTCATAGAGAGCAAGAGAAGGGCAGGGCCATCTGAGCTACAGGTGACCTTCACAGGCTCCCCACACCATAACGCTGGTGCCCACGCTCCCGCTCCCCAGCGCCGTCTCCTTGGCCCACACCTCCGCTCGCCGCACAGTGTGTGGATTGGGCCTGAAGGTCTCCTTGGGGATAATCCTAACCCTAGGTCAGCCTCCCATGGGCCCCTCCCAAAGGTCCTGGTGCCACTACGCCCGGGATCTGGGACTCCAAGCCCCAGAGCCAGACTCACCCTCCCACAACGCTGCCACCCGGGCCGCTAGGGGCGCCGCCGGTCATTCAGGGCGGGAGAAGGGACAAGGCCCTGGAGAAACCGGAGATATTTGAAGCCTCCAGCGCCAAAATGCAGGGGCCCACAATCCTGCTCCCCAGCGCCCTCACCTCGGCCCACCCCTCTGCTCGCCCCACAGCCATCGTATTGGGACTGCCGGCCTCCTGGGGGCTAACCCTAACCCTAGGTCGGCCCCTGAAGGGCACTCCCAAAGGGCCTGGCACCGCGATGCCGGACATTGGGGACCCCCAAGCCCCAGCGATGTACTCAAAACGCCCCTCCGCTGCCACCCGGGCCACTTGGGGCGCCGCCGGTCATTCAGGGTGGGGGAATGGGCAGGACCCTCCAAGCCAAAGAATAGGAAAACAGTAAGTAAAAAGGATACGTGCACCCCTATGTTTCTTGCACCATTATTTACAATGTCACAATATGTAAGCAACCCAAGTGTCTGTAGAAAAATTGACAAATGAGATGATAGATGTGAGTATTCACACACACACACACACAGACACAGACACACACACACACACACACACACATACACACACACAATGGAGTATTACTCGGCTTGCAAAAGAATGAAACCTTGCCATTTGCAGACACATGGATGGAGCTAGAGACTATTATCCAAACTAAAATCAGTCAGTCAGAGAAAGACAAATCCCATATGATGTCACTCTAATGGGGAATTTAAAAAACAAACAAAAATAAATAACTAAAAGAGAAAAAGGAGACACACCAAAATACAAACTCTTAACAATAGAGAACAAACGGATGGTTGCAAGAGAGGAGGTGGATAGAGGGATGAGTGGAATAGATGAAGGGGATTAAGAGGACACTTCTTGATGACCACTGAGTAATATATAGAAATACTGAATCACTCTACTGTACACCTGAAACTAATGTAACACTGTATGTTAGCTTTAATGGAACTAAAATAAATTTAAAAAAAAGATTTTTCTTTCAGAAACCTCTTTGAAAAAGCTTTTCCTGTGCAATGTGCAAAAGCCCTACTTGGGAGGATTCACTCTACAATAATTATTCACTCTATGCCTAAAATTCAGATTTCACTGAGTTCTTACCATGGATCCCAGCCCACGGGAGCCATGGTCCTTTTCAGTCCAGGCTCAGCACCTATGCATTCAAGATTGGAAGTAGAGACACATTTCACTTCACAGTCCAGATAGCTATTATTGTTTCTGTTTCAGTGTGAGAGAGTCACAGACTTTGGGACAGGTTTCAGAGCAGATTTATTATGGATCCTGGATCTCTACTTCAATGTTCATTGCCTGGAACCATTTGGCTAATAGGTTCTCTGTGGATGGGCTTGCTTCCAAGCACATACATGGAAGATGCAAAGGTGGGTGGGCTTGGTGCGGGACAGGAAGAAGACCAAAAGCAGACAAGGGTCCGATCCCTCCCCTGATCCAGGAACTGCTATGGGAGAGGGTACGGGAGGTAGAATCCATGTGAAACTCCAAGGTCACCAGCTGAACACAGGAGGCACAGGTCAAGGGATCTGGAGATGCAGGGGTTGAAGGCTGCTCTGAGCTACCTCTGGGAGGAAGGGAGGGAAGGAATGAGAAGGAGACACTGCCTGCCCCTGGCCCATGCCATCTGCCCACCGCTCCGACACGCATCAGTCTATGAGCTGACACAGCCTGGGCTCAGGACGGGCAGGCTTGGGTCCCTCAATCCTCAGTAGGACAGCTGGCCCCAGGGCTCAGAGACATGCTGAGGGAGATGAGAGGGAAAGCTGCCCCACCCAGGTCATCCCATCCTTGAGCAGACAGCCCTTCAGAACTGCTAAAAAAAACCCCACTCACGGGGTTGAAAGACATGCCATGGATGAACTAAGGCATAGAGATATGTAAAATAACATTCATTTTTAAGTTCAGAGCTGTCATCTCAGGAAGTGGGGAGAGCTTCCCTGAAGAAGACTGAGGGGAGGGCAGGCCATGCTGAAAAGGGAGACATGGCTGTCCTGATTGGGGACCTGCAGCCCCCTTCCAGGGCAGGGCATCATCCTCGCATCACACGAGATCCATGGAAGTTTTCCATCAGGGACAGATGTTTGTCTCGAGAAGGCTACACTGGCATCGGACTGCACAGGGCACCAGGGACGAGGGCCAGATGGAGGACGGACAATACCCCGGAGGCCATGGGGCAAGAGCAGAGGCACAGGACCTTGAAGATGATGATGAAAAGCAGGAGGTTGCAGCATGGAGCTGGCCCAAAAGTGCCATGGGAGCAGTGCCCACAGCTACACTGACTGGGTGCCTTCTGTGCCCGGTGTGGCTAACTTCAGTGGGGTCCAGACTAGTCCTGACCACAAGTCTAGGAAGTGTGCACCACCCCCGGCCTCCTCTCCCCCTGCAGCTGCTAGGAATCACGGTCACGGACCCTGGTCAGCTTTCATGGAAACCAAGCAGTGGCTCCCCCGCACGCTGCACCTCTGGTGGTGGTCCAGTGCGACCCTCGTGCCTGGCCAGACAGTGATGTCTACCTGTCTCCATACAAATCCACAGACAGGAGGGTGTCCCTGAATTCCACAGCACCTGATGAGACAGATCCACAGAGACTAAAAAAAAAATGAAAATGAGAGCAGCCTTTTTTGGAAAGATAAACAAAACTGACAAACTTAGCTAGACTCACCAAGAAAGACAGAGGACTCGAATACAATCAGGAAAATAAGATAATGGATTCCTGTCTCATATCAAAATCAAAAGAACCCTTCAACCTTGGACACAACAACATCTTGTAAGCCACGTCTCTAAAGGCAAAGGAAATAAAAGCAAAAAATGAACTATTGGCACTTCATCAGGATAAAAAGCTTCTGCTCGGCAAAGCAAATGATCAAAAAACAAAAAGGCAACCTGTGGAATTGAAGAAGATATCTTCAAATGATTTTACAGATAAAGGGTTGGTATCCAAGATCTATAAAGAACTCCTCAAACTCAACACCCCAAAAATGGGCAGAAGACACAAAGAGATACTTCTCCAGAGAAGACATACAAATGGCCAACAGACACATGAAAAAATGCTCCACATCACTTGCCATCAGGCAAATACAAATCAAAATGACAATGAGATACCACCTTACACCAGTTAGAATGGTTAAAATTAACAAGGCAGGGGGCACCTGGGTGGCACAGAGGTTAAGCATCTGCCTTCGGCTAAGGGCGTGATCCTGGCATTATGGGATCGAAACCCACATCAGGCTCCTCCGTTATGACCCTGCTTATTCCTCTCCCACTCCCCCTGCTTGTGTTCCCTCTCTCGCTGGATGTCTCTATCTCTGTGGAATGAATAAATAAAATCTTGAAAAAAAATTAACAAGACAGAAATAAAAAAAAGTCAGAGAGGATGTGAAGAAAGGGGAGCCCTCTTACACTACTCGTGAGAATTCAAGCTGGAACAGCCACTTTTGAAAACAATATGGAGGTTCCTCAAGACGTTAAACACAGAGCTATCCTATCACCCACCAATTGCACTACTGGGTATTTACCCCATCGACACAGAGTAATGAAAAGAAGGGGCACCTGTATCCCAATGTTCATAGCAGCAATGTCCATAATAGCCAAACTGTGGAAGGAGCCAAGATGTCCTTCAGCAGATGAATGGACAAAGAAGATGTGGTTCATCTATACAATGGAATATTACTCAGTCATCAGAAAGGATGAATACCCCCCATTTGCACCAAAGTGGATGGACCAGGAGGGGATTATGCTAAGTGAAATTAAGTCAAGCAGAGAAAGACAATTATCATATGGTTTGACTCCTATGTGGAACGGAAGGAATAGCATGGAGGACATTAGAAGAAGGAAGGGAAAACTGAAGGGGTGGGAATGAGAGGGGAAGATGAACCATGAGAGACTACTGACACTGGGAAACAAACTGAAGGTTGCAGAAAGGGAGGGGAAGAGTAATGAGTTATCCTGGTGATGGGTATTAAGGAGGGCACGTGTTGGGGCGCCTGGGTGGCACAGCGGTTAAGCGTCTGCCTTCGGCTCAGGGCTTGATCCCGGCGTTATTGGATCGAGCCCCACAACAGGCTCCTCCGCTGTGAGCCTGCTTCTTCCTCTCCCACTTCCCCTGCTTGTGTTCCCTCTCTCGCTGGCAGTCTCTATATCTGTCGAATAAACAAATAAATTCTTTTTTAAAAAAAGGAGGGCACGTGTCATAATGAGCACTAGGTGTTATATGCAAACAATGAATCATGGAACACTACATCAAAAACAAATGAAGTACTGTAGGGTGACATCATTTTAAAAAAAGAAAGATATGAAATCCATACAGGAAAACTGTCACTATTTGCAAATGACATGAAATCCCGAAAGATTCCACACACACACAAAAAAAAAAACTGTAAGAATAAACAAATTCAAGAAAGCTGCAGGATATAAAGTCAATATACAGAGACCTGTTGTCTTTATTTATTTTCAAATTTTATGTATTTATTTGACAGGAAGAGAAAAAGCACAAGCAGTGGGAGTGTCAGAATGAGGGAGAAGCAGACCCTCGCTAAGCGGGGAGCACAACACGGGGCTCGATCCCAGAACTCTGGGATCATGACCTGAGCTGAAGGCAGACGCTTCACCTATGGGGCCACCCAGATGACCCAACTTCTTGCATTTCTGTATACTGATGACACACTGTCATAAAGAGAAATTAAAAAAGCAATGCCATTTACAATTGCATAAAAAAAATCTAGGAATAAAAGTAACCAAGAATGAGAAAGACATAGTACACTCAACACATGGCAGAAAAGAAATGAAAAGCATGTGTGTCGAGGGGGACAGGATGAATGGGTCAAAGATTTGGAAGGCAACACAAACAAATGGAAGCATACGCCATGCTCCTTAACTGGAAGAGTTAATTATGTGAACATGTCCATCGTACCCAAAGCAATCGACAGATGTGATGAAATCCCTATCTGAATTCCAGTGGCATTATTCCAGCAAGTAGAAAACAGTCCTCAAACTTGTATGGAATCACAAAACACCCCAAATACCCAAAGCAACCTGGAGAAAGAAAGGTGCAGTCAACACACTCCTGGATTTCAAGCTAGATTACAAAGCTGTTGTCATCAAAACAGGATGGTACTTGCATAAACACAGACACCAGGTCAGTGGAACAGTACAGAAAGCTCAGAAACTTACCCACACGTAGACGATCCTAACTTACGACACAGCAGCAGAAGATATGCCATGAGGGAAGGACTGTCTCTTCAGTGAGCGGTAACAGGCAAACTGGACACTAAATGCAGGAGAATATAACTGGGTCACTTTCTTACACCACACACAAAATTTTTAATGGATGAATGATATGAATGTAAGACCTGAATCCATCAACCTCCAAGAAGACACAGGTACTAAGTCTCTCGACATTGGTTTTGACAAAGTGTCTTCAGATCGAACACCAAATGCAAAGGCAACAAAAGCAAAAATAAACAAGTGGAACAACTTCAAAGTGAAATCTTCCACGCGGAAAAAGAAACCAGCAAAAACTTACAAGGTCACAGACCCAATAAGAAAAAAATATCTGTGAATCATATGTGTGAGAAGACGCTAATATCCAAAATACACACAACACTCATACAAATCAAAACAAACAAAAAAAAAACAACGGTATAAAAAATGTGGGGAATATGTGAATAGATACTTTCCAAAGACGGCACACAGGTGCCAACAGACAGAAAAAGTTGTTCCACATCACTAAATATCGTCAGGGAAACATCAGTCAAACCCACAATTGGCTATTCCCTCACAACTGTTGGAACACCTATTGTCCCAGAGACAGACACCAGGTGGGGTCAAGGGTGTGCAGACGAGGAGACTCTGTGCACTGTTGGTGGGAATGGAAATTGGTGCAGCCACTGTGACAAACGGTATGGAGGTTCCTGAAAAAATAAAAGCAACTACGACATAACCCAATAATGGCTCTACTGAGTATTGATTCGGAGAACACAAAAATACTGCCTCAAAAAGACAGATGCACTCCCACGTTCACTGCAGCATTATTCACAAGAACCAGACATGGAAACACAGACCTTGGGGGCCTTATGCCAAGTAACTCAGACACAGAAAGACCAATACCAGATGATCTCATGTACATTCCATGAGGAATAAACAAATACTGAACGCATAGACACTGAGAGCAGATTGGTAGGTGCCAGATTCAGGGTTGGGGTGGTAGAAACGGGTAAAGGTGGTCAAAGTCTCAATGTTTGAGTGAGAAAATCTGACAGTCATGAAATGTTCTGTCCAGCATGGAGACTAAAACTAACCCCGCAGTATGAGGTATAGGTTTCCCTGCTCTTTGAAAGTACAGGGCTTCTGAGAAACCTTGCACAGCAGAAATGGTGTAAAGAAGGAATGGCCATTAATTTACACGGAACAATTAGACAGTGTGCTCAAACACCAAAATTCCTTCTCTTTGGCTTTTCTTAGGCCTCAGCACACAAGTTTCTAACGGAGGCCCAGCATAAATGAAGATAAAGCACAGCAGAGGCTCACAGACACCATTCAAAGTGCTGGTGGCTGGATGCGGAGAGCGGTTCCCAGCGGAAGGAGCTGGTTGGGGTGCACGCCGCCTCTGTCATGCTTCTCCCCAAAACAGATGCTGAACGTGATTCTCACTGTTCACCTTTTTTCATAAGAGGGAAATCCTCTTCAGGTCTCTTCCTCTTACTGAAGATGGGTAATAACATAGTTCTTTCAAGAAAGCCCAGTGTCTTCCTGTGAACGTTTAAAAAGTGGGGGACACTTGTACTTGAGCATTACTGAGGGAGGAGATGTGAAAGGTTCTCCTAGACACAAATCTCAGCAGACCCACCGGGAAAGGCACCTTCCTCAGCATGCGGAACACGGACTACATCCTACCCCCAGAAACCCTCTCCTTCCCCTCGATCAGGACAACCCACAACAGCTGGGAGTTACCCCAACTCCTCCATTCTCCTGCTCCTAATAGCTAACCGATCAGCAAATCCTGTGAGCTCCATCTTCAAAATGGACCCAGAATAGGTCTAACCACTCCATCCAAGGCCACCTGTCTGGTCCACAGTGCCTGAGTTCCTGGAAAAGCTTCGTCATTGACGTGCCTTGCCATCTTCAACACTCTGTCATCTGTTCTCAACACTGTAGCCAGGATGGCCCAGTGAAACAGGGTCTCATGGGGTTATAGCCCTGGAATGGCTTTCTGTCACCTCTCTGAGGTCATGTCCTAAACTGTCTCCTGTGGCCACAGGGCCTTCTTGCTGCTCCTGGACATACCTGGAATTCTCCTTCCCCAGAGCCTTTGCACATGCTTTCCCTTCTGTTAAGAATGCTCTTGATGTGTTCTCACTCACCTTCGGAGAAGTCTGAATTGGAGTGACAGGGACAGAAGATGAGCCTGTGTGTGTTGGGTGAGGCTGGTGGCCCAGAAGAGGGTTCTCTGCCAGCTCTCTGCCTGTGCCTCACTTGTCCTCAGCCAGGAACTTGCACAGAGCCCTCACCTGTCACAACTCTCACCCAGGAGACCCACAGCCACCCTTGGAGCCCACCCTGCCCATACCCTGCTGCAGAATGCATTCAGCTCTCATCTGGGACCCCTGTCAGCTTTACCCAGACCTGGAACTCCCCCATCTTCTGCAATGCTCCTGGATTCCCCCTCTTCTTCCAAAATCACACTGGCGCAAGGCTTTCATGAGAAAGATATAATGCTAACTAATGAAAGGTTCACACCTACTTTCCCCTTCTGTTGCCTTTCTCTCCACCTTCTTTCCTACCTGTGCAAATTGTAACATATCAGTGGAACATGAACATGCTCTGAGACCTGAATCTTTCATTGCAGCTTTCTGAGGACTCCTTATGTGATATGAAACTAGTGTATCTTACAACAGGGTGTTTTACAACTCTCATCTATAGAATAGTACAGCCCAAATCACTACAATTTTACCTCACTCTTCATGAAGCAGAACACTTTTTCCTTTCTTCTCTTACTTAAATTCCAGTTAGTTCACATGCCATGGAATATTCGCTTCAGGGGTAGGATTTAGTGATTCCTCACCTGCATACGGTACCTGGTGCTCATCACAAGTACCATCCTTAATACCCCTCACCCATTTAACTCTTCCCCCCACGCCCCTGTCCTGCAGCAACACTCAGTTTGTTCTCCAAGGTTGAGTCTATTTCCTTGTTTGCCTCTCTCATCACCCCTCCACTCTGTTCATCTGTTTTTTTTTCTGAAATTCCACAAGTGTGAGAGATAGGATATTTGTCTTTCCTCACTGATTCTGCTTAGCTTAATACACTCTAGGTCCATGCACATCCTTGCAAATGGTAAGATTTCATTCTTTTTGAAGCTGGGTCATATTCCATTATATATAGGTATCCCACATCTGCTTTATCCATTCATCAGTGCATGGACTTTGGGATTCTCTCCATAGTTTGGCTACTGTGGACATTACTGCCATAAACATCATTGTGCATGGACCCCCTTCGAATCTGCATTTCTGTATCCTTTGGGTAATTACATAGGAGAGCAATTGCTGAATCATGGGGTTTTTCAATGTTTAACTTTTTGAGGAACCCCCACACTGTTTCCCAGACTGGCTGCACCACTTTGCATTGCCACCAACAGGATGGGAGGGTTCCCCTTTAAGCAGAACATTATCTGCCGGCAATTTCATAAGAGGAAACAAAACCTCTGTGAGATGCACCCAGGGTCAGGCAAGCAGTTGCATACCTCACCCCAAGGCTCCTGACGCCAAGCCCCTTGAAGCCACCAGCATGCCACTATCCAAAAGAATTCCCAGACTCTCCTTCTGACTCCACCACCAAAGAAACTACAGAGAGAATATGGCACCTCAAACTATTGAGATAATACATTTAGTAAAACTAGAAAGTCAAGCTCAACTTTTAAACAGGAGCAGGCTGCTTTGGATAATTTTCAATTTTCCCTCCACCCTAATTTTAACTCTTCTGATGAATAAACTAATCAATGATGAAACATCACCTTTGTCAAATGACATCATCCAAGTCTGTATCAGATGAAAAAAAAGCCACCTAACTCTAGATGCTGGCCACTCAACCATATCTTAGGCCCAATTGAATAAACAGTGTTAGATGAAGGAACAAATTAGATGTTACAAACAGGCACAGAGTGAATCTCACCTTCCCTTTCTAATAAAAGAGGGTTCCTAGGAAACAGATGGTCAAAATACATCTCTAAGCAATAAATGGACAGAGAAATTGTGATCCCCTGCAAAGTTCTACCTGCAGGGAAACTAAGTAATTCTTGCACCAAACCCAGAATCCTGACAGCTAATTCAATTTTACTTTGTGGCTCAACTAGAGAAAAGAGAAAAGCCCAGGAGGTTTTGGCATAATGAGAGGTTTTACCTCCAGCCCTGACATAGATAGGACATTTTGCCAAACATACCTGTGCTTTCTCTGAACACTGGCGTCCTGTGACAAGCTGCCTCGCTGACTCCGATGCTAACGTTCAAAACCTCGGGTGTCTTGGAGCCAGAGCAGAGAAGTGTTGTCAGCTGGGGACAAGAAGGCACCTCTGACCTAAAGCCTGCACACCTGCTTCGGTTTCTGGGCGAAGGGGCAACACATACTTGTTGTTTGTCAGTAATTATCTTCATTCTCAACAGACCAATGACCTTGCCTTTTCTGGAAAGCAGACTTACTCTTCTAAAGAAACCCTCAATTCATCTATTCCCAATGCAACTAGAGTGGGGTCTGGTTTACGCACGCCTCCAGGCCCCCACCTGGAGGATTTTCCTGCATGATTCTAATAGCCAATTACCACTAACCCGGGGGCACAGGGGGCATAATGCTGAAGTTGGGGGATGGCTCTGGGGCTTGCTACTGCCACACCTGTGCCTGGGGGACCAGGGCACACCCTGCTGAACTCGGGGTACTGCTCAAGAGGCATCACCTGCACTGTGTCAGAGAACTAAATGTGGGGATTGTGTGAGGTCCTTTCCCGCACTCTTCCAGGGGAACAGGGGAAACCCTGAAATTCTGCAACCCATCCCACCAAAGCTCAGGGGAGCGGGCGCCCTGGAGTTCACGGGTATGGAGATAAGGCCAGTTGAGGACATGGGGCAGAAGAGACTTTAAAGGGAAAAAGAAAACTCACCTGAGTCCCCACAATGAACCCTCTCCACGTGCCCTTCCAGAACCCTGCCTCCCACCTGAGGCGCACCCTACCCCCAGACCCCCACCCCAGTGCATGCTGCTCACTCACCAGCAGGGATCTCCACAGGGCAACTCTCTCTCAGTGCCCCTTCTTCTGCCCCAAGTCTGCAACCCACTGCAAATCTGGGCCAGCCCACAGTGATGTAGCTCCACCCCCAAGTGGTGAATGGTCTGGGAGGGTGGTGCCTGAGCTCCTTGGATGCTGCGCAACCAGTCCTCAAGCCCCTGGAACCCTGAAAGTGCAGGGGGCACAAGAGGAGCCTCCTCTACCCAACACCAGGCACAGGCATGGGTGGGCTCGTGGGCTGGGGCCCCCACACAACCTGGCCCCTTCTAGGGACCTCTCTAGCTGCAGACCACCCTCAGAGTCCTGCCCCTTCCCTTTCTGCACCAGCCCTCCCTGCTGGGGTGTGCCTGGTTCTGGGCATAGTCAGTGACTATCAGACCCTCAAAGACTTGGGCTTTAGGAAATGCAATGATTTCATGCATTTTCAGTATGCACATGTCAGTATGACTTTAATCTTATGGGAGCCAAAGAGGTTCTTTATTTTCTCTTATCTTTATGTTGGTATTTTTGGTTATTGTTTTCTTCTCGAAGCAGATGTACAACATGTGCTTGGGGCAGAAATAGGGATCATGCTTTCAGGTTTTGCCCAGTCGTTTTGAGCCGGGTAAAATGTTAAAGGATAGCTTACCTGGGAGCCCAGGATCAGGGCCCACAGATGATATAAGATAAAAATTACTTTCATCATTATAATTACTCCTAAATGGAGGAATGTGAGACAAAAGCACCTTTCCCAAGAGTACCAAGAAATCAAAATGATGTCCACAGAAGGCGGCATGCTCCATGGTCAGCACAGGTGACAGAAGTGTTCACAGTCTCTGGACTCCTGCCCTTCTCCTGCCCAAATCTCTGAAGCACACAGACCACTTAAAATCAGAATTGTAGAACTGCTAGACACCTTAGAGATGTCTGGCACCATTCCCTTGGACTGCAGAATAAAACACAGTAGCTCATTGTCACAAACTAATTTCAACATGAAGTGCTCCCTGGATGCACTAAGTTCTTTCTCTGCAAATGTTGACTAATGTAAGTCACAGTCATAACATATAAACACTACAATGGCTGGGAAGTCATCGTAGGTAAGGGAATATTTTAGCCATGTTTATAAGCATTGGCTCACGTTGTAGAAGAGGCTGAGCTGAGTGTTTTTAAATACTATTTCAGACCTGTTTTACAGCACCCTCTGAACATACCAGAGCCTGAATCGACTAAAAAAGATAGTTGGTTTCAGTAACTTTAATACCAGGAAAATATTATGCTGTCTGTATTCCTAAGGATCTTTGAGTATCTTACCCAGAGGTCCTCCACTGAGATAATGATCTTAATGATCACCATTGGCAGAGGTGAAAAGGCCCACTGAATTCGTTCCAGTTGTCCACATGACAAGAAAATCCTGATACTTGATAGGTTTCCAGATCAAGAAGACCAGAGATAAGAGGGAAATAGTACCCTGTATGGAACAACAAGGGATTTGGAGTCAATTTGGGGATCCCACTTAGGTTTCTGACACTAAAATCCTCTGTGACTCATATCATCTGAGTCCCTGTCTAACCACCTGAACATGTGCCTAAAAATATCTACACCCTAGTTGAGAAGTTTAAGAGGCAGAATGCTACAAAGAGCCAGTACGATGTCTCTCAGGAACAGGTGCTCAGGAAGCCATAATTGCTATTGGGTCTATTTCTTTTCCAGAAGAAAGAACACATGTTGAATCCATATTCCTAATCGATGACTCACCAGACGTTTTTCAAACCTGAAGGAAGGCCAAGAAGTCGCTCTTGTGTCATATTTCACTCAGAAATCATGTTGTTGGACTGGTGAGGATGATACAATAGCGACGTCATCACTAAGAGTGGGGAGCTTCTAATTTCCATACGGCCATGTTGACCCCCTTAGCTCAGAGCAACCAGAAAGGGCAGCTGGGGAGGGGGCACCGTCATCCCTATGAGTGGGGAGCTTCCCATTTCCATATGGCCATGTTGACCCCCTTAGCTCAGGGCCACCAGATAGGACAGCTGAGGCGGACCACAGGCCAAGGCTGCCAGGTGTGGCTGGGGCAGGCAGAACTCTGACTTAAGGCTCAACTCCTGTCTAGGTTATTATTATGCTCTTCACAAAGAAAGTGCCATTGTGTGTGAGCCCTCATGTAGAAAAGGTTCAGTATTTCCATTGAGATTCCTTCTCTGACCTTTAGGATATGTAGCAAAGTTCCATTTAATTTTTAAACATTGAAGGACTTCCTGGTTTTCTTTTCGCTATGACTGTGGCTCAATTCCCCTGTGGTCTAAGAATAGAATCTAGTTAATTTCAGGGTTTAACATTTGTAGCCTTGATTCGTGGCCCCACCTATCATCTATTTGGGTAAAGAGTCTATGACCACTTGAAAATAATGTATTCTGCACTTATTATGGAATGTTCCCTATATGTCAATTAGGTCACATTTTTACCAATGTTTTGTCTGCTTTTTCTGTCAGATATTGAGAAAGGTATATTAAAATCTTCAAACAATGCTGCTCTATTCAACGTGGCATCGGAGAATCTACCAGTGTTAGAAGGCAAGAGAAACAAAAAGTATAAGAATTGAGGGGATAATTGTGACTATTCACAGATAATACGATTGTGTACATAGAAAATCCAAAACAGTCTATAAATACCCTATTAGAATTAAAAATGCAATTTATAAATTTGAGATGGATTGTGCTTCCCATTGGACAATTTCTGAAAGAAAACGTAGAACCTGTCAATCTTGGGGTAGGACATAGGGTGCACTAACCATTTAAAAGAATTCAGTGGAACCTCATAAAAATGTGACATTTCTCCTTATCTTATGACCATAAGAAAATGAAAAAGTGAACCGCAGGCTGGGAAGTAAAGATTTGCAATACACACACTGACAAAGACTTGTCAATAAAGAATTCCTGCTCATCAACCATAGAAAGTCTATTTATAAACGAATACTTCACAAAAGATTGACTCATGGCCAATAAGAACAGGAAAGGGTGCTCTACAGTATTATTTTCAGGAGCAGCAAGGCCTTTCCTAAAATGAAAACATACACACAAACCAGTATTCCCTAGATGGATGACATCCTTATTTCTGAGGACAGCTTGAAGAACAGACTAGCATCAAAGTAAAGTGATGGAATTCCTGACACTCAGAGGATGGACAATTGACCTCAAACTACAGTACAATTTCTAGGCATCATTCGGTCCTCTGAAGGCAGACAACTACCACACCCCTTCCTACACCACACAGGTTGCTTCCCAACCCCTACCATAAAAGAAGAAGATGAGAAACAGATAGGACTAGTAGGAAATAGCAAAAATCACATGTGGGGATTATCCTGAAACACACTGATCACATAACTAGTGTAAGGAAGTGTAGGGAACTGACAAGGACAGAGAATCAAGAGGTACTTCTTTGGGAAATGCTGTCTGAAATCGTCACACCTTGGTACCAGCTAATGAGGGCTCTAAGCATACCCTAGGGTTTGCTCACAAGGGTCTGCAACACCATCGCTGAGGACTGAAACTCTTCAAGACCTCAAAGCTTGCCTGATTGACTATTGGACTAAGAGATTCCCATGTTCTGAAAACAGATACCAACTCATTGAAAGGTTCACCTGGGCTCTCTCGGAGGCCCTACAAGAAGCTGAACCATTCACTGAAAATCAATTAAACACACATACACACACACACACACACACACACACACACACACACACACACACACACCTGTCATTTCACCAATTACTTAAACATTCAAGGTTCGTCCTACCTTTTCTTTTTCACATTGATATTTATACTCACATGAAATGTCATCATTTCTAATGAACACTGATGTCAAAATAGAGATCCATTGACACAATATTCACAAAATGGAACTTCCCTGCTGTCATTTTCAATATAGCGTTTTTTAAAGTTCATACATATTTTAGGTTTTTGGTAACTTATACAGGAGGAGATCAGCATTGAAAAACTCTGAATACTGACAATGAGTTTGAAGCCTAGAGAACAAAAATTGTCCAATTTCATAGATAATAAGGAACCAAAGGGAAAGCATGGAAGCTGTAGTCGAATAATTTTACACATATGCATCCTCTATTATTCTACTACTGAGGGGCATGTTTTATTGCCACTATACATGCATCAATTGTCTTCCACGTGCACTTGCACAGGTATAATGAATTACTACAGTAGAATGAAATGTCTGGGAACTACTTGGTGCATTGTATAATGAACAATGAAATTTCGATCTTATATTTGGTGAACTTCCACTGTCTGTCCCTTTAAACAGTGGACCCTAAACAGAAGGGGGAATGAACCACGAGAGACTATGGACTCTGGGAAACAAACTGAGGGCTTCAGAAGGGAGAGGGGTGGGGGATTGGGATGGGCCAGTGATGGGTATTAAGGAAGGTACATATTGCATGGAGCACTGGGTGTTATATGCAAATAATGAATCACGGAACACTACATCAAAAACTAAGGAAATACTGTGTAGTGACTAACATATCATAATAAAAATTATTATTAGAAAAAAAATTAAAGGTAAAAAAAAACAATACAGCTTTTCTGTTTCAAGAACAATCACAATTGAGAAAAAACTAACTTCCAATCCCTAAAGCCAAACACAGACCAAGTTCCATTTCACTCCCCTTTATTCACATTCTCTGTGGGTTCTAAGCGATTTCCCTACCTCCTTTCCTGCTGAGCAGGGAGCCCGGTCTCGATCCCAGAAGCCTGGGATCATAACCTGAGCCAAAGGCACATGCTTAACTGGCTGAGCCAGCCAGGAGCCCCAGCCATGTTTTTCTTAAGCATAAGGACAATTTCTCACAATGCCTTCACATGACTTCACATGGTACCAGACACCTGCATTTGCCTCTAGGAGGTTGCAGATGAAGGCAATTGCAAACTCTCACAGTGGTTTATCAAATACAATGACCTGCCTAGTGACAGTGAAACTCTTATGAGCCCACGAGAGGGTGCTGTGACACTCAGCTGTGGCTGGGCTGGCACAGAGAACCAAATCCATTTCCCTGCCTGATGTCTGTGAGGAACAGATGCCCCCACTGTGAATGAGACCCTGCCACTGAGCTGTCCAGAGATGGCCATCCTCACGGAGGATGAGGATAAAGGACAATGCCTGAGGAGACCTCATCTGTCTCTTTTATCTTTCCATATTTTTGACAGTGGACAAATCACTGCCTAGGAGTCCCCAACTACCTTAGTCTCATCTGTGAATGGCCAAGAGATTTTACAAAACACTCAAGATTTTGACCTCACAAATGCCCACAACCACTTACCATAGGGATTCAACATTAAGCAAAGATACTGTTCGTTGGAAGAGAGGTCCTGCCCACAGTTGTTTCTCACTTATATGCTCATCTTCCTTACCTCATGGTAACATAACCAACTTGATTCCTGCTTCCGTCTTCAGGAAGGCTGAGGTGACTTGAAGGGCATTACCCTGACATCGTTCTTTCTTAGCAATAAGATGTGGACATTTCCCTAGTCCTACACACCCAAAGTTGAATCGGAATCAGGATTGAGGAGGCTGATGAGAGTTGAAGGTTTTTTCCTGTACACGGTGGTTTATTACCAATAAGAATGGGTCAGAGTCCTCGAAATTCCAGAACCTTTTCATTAATGCTTCCTACTCGTGAAAGATGATATACATTGGTCTTTCCCTGTATAGTGTGGTGATTCAGAGAAAAGTGCTTAGCGCTTTCGTCAGACTTCCACGACCACCTTGGGGCTGGCTTCCATATTCACAAAGGATGATGTTAGGGCTAAGAGGGTTCCTGTACACTGTTATTTCTTACAGATAAGTGTATGGCATTTTTGTTACATTGCCAGAACCACTTAGCGCTGGGCTTGCCGGCCTCCTGCGGACTAACACTAACCCTAGGTCGGCCCACGAGGGGCCCCTCCCAAGGGGCCTGGTGCCACAACGCCGGGGATTGGGGACCCCTGAGCCCAGCACCGGAGTCACCCTGCCACCCCGCAGCAACCCGGGCTGCTGGGGCGCCGCCAGTCTTTTAGGGCGAGAGAACTGGCAGGGCCCTCCAAGCCCCCGGCGACCCTCGAAGGCCCCCCGCGCCAAAACGTTTGGGCCCACATTCCCTCTCACCAGCGCCCTCACCACGGGTTGCCCCTCCGCCTGCCGCAGAGCTGGCGGAATGGGCCTGCCGGACTCCTGGGGGCTAACACTTACCCTAGGTCGGCCCCCGAGGGGCCCCTCCCAAGGAGCCTGGCACCACAATGCCGGGGATTTGGGACCCCCGAACCCCAGTGCTGGACTCACTCTGCCACCCCACAAGCACCCAGGGTGCTAGGGGTGTTGCCAGTCATTCAGGAAGGGAGAACGGGCAGGGCCCTCCAATCCCCCTGCGACCTCGAAGGCCCCCCGCGCAAAAACTCTGGCTCCCACGCTCCTGCTCGCCAGTGCCCTAACCTCGGCCCATCCCTCCGCTCGCTGCAGAGCTGGCGGATCAGGCCTGCTGGATTCCTGGGGGCTAACCCTATCCCTAGGTTGCCCCCGAGGGGCCCCCCCCACATGGCCTGGCGCCACATGCCAGGGATTCGGGACCCCCAAGTCCCAGCACCAGACGCTCCCTGTCGTTCCGCCTCCACAGGTGGCGCTAAGGGCGTCACCAGTCCTTCAGGGCGACAGAACGGGCAGGACCCTCCGAGCAACCTGCGACCTTCGAAGGCACCCCAAGCCAAAGCCAAAATGCTCTGGCCCACGCTCCCGCTCACCAGCTACCTCACCTACCCCACCTGCACATGGGCAGAATGAGCCTCCCAGCCTCCTGGGGGCTAACCCTAACCGGAGGTCGGCCCCCGAGGGGCCCATCCCAAGGGGCCTGGCGCCACAACGCCGGGTATTAGGGACCCCGAGCCCCAGCGCCGGAGTTGCCCTGCCACCCCGCCGCCACCTGGGCCGCTAGAGGTGCCGCTGGTCATTCAGCGCGGGAGAATGGGCAGGGCCTTCCGAGCCCGTGGCGACCTTCAAAGGCCCCCCTATGCAAACGCTTGAGCCCACGCTCCCACTCCTCAGCGCCCTCACCTCGGCCTGCCCCTCCGCTCGCCACAGAGCCAGCGGATGAGGCCTGACCTCATCCTGGGGGCTACCCATAACCCTATGTTGGCCCCTGAGGGGCCCCTCTGAAGGGGTCTGGCACCGCAATGCCTGGGATTGGGGACCCCCGAGGCCCAGCCCGGACTCACAGTCTCGCCCCGCCGCCACCCAGGTCGCTAGGAGCACTGTTGGTCATTCAGGGTGGGAGAACGGGCAGATCCCTCTGAGTCCCTGGTGACCTTCGAAGGCCCCCCGCGCCAAAACGCTTTGGCCCGTGCTCCCGCTCGCCTGGACCCTCACCTCGGTCCACCCCTCCGCTCGCTGCAGGGCCGGTCGATCGGGACTGCCGGCCTCCTGGGTGTTACCCTAACCGCTGGTGGGCACCTGAGGGGCCCATCCCAGGTTCCTATTGCCACAACACCGGGGATTGGGGACTCCCGAGCCCCAGCGCCGGACTCACCCTCCCGCCCTACCGCCACCTGGGCTGCTACGGGCGCCCTTGGTCATTCAGGGAGGGAGAACGGACAGGGACCTTCGAGCCACCTGCAACATTCGAAGGCCCCCCGCACCAAAACGCTTGGGCCCACGCTCCCGCTCGCCAGCACCCTTACCTCGGCCCTCCCCTCTGCTCCCCACACAGTGGGCGGATCGGGCCTGTGGGCCTTCTGGGGGCTAACACTAACCCTAGGTCGGCCCCCTAGTGGCACCTCCCAAGGGGCCTGGCGCCACAACAACGGGGAAAGGGGACTCCCGAGCACCAGCGCCAGACTCACCATGCCCCCCGCTGCCACCCGAGCCACTAGGGGCACCGCCGGTCATTCAGGGCAGGAGAACAGCAGGGCCCTCCAAGCCCCCAGCGACCTTCGAAGGCCCCCCGCACCAAATCACTAGGTCCCACGCTCCCGCTCGCCATCACCCTTACCTCGGCCTGCCCCTCCTCTCGCCACACAGCCGGCGGATCGGGCACCCTAGCCTCCTGGGGGCTAACCCTAACCCTAGGTAGGCCCCCTAGGGGCCCATCCCAAAGGGCCTGGTGCTGCAATGCCAGTGATGGGAGCCCCGAGCCCCAGCACCAGACTCTCCCTGCCGCCCCGCTGCCAACCAGGCTGCGAGGGGTGCCGTCGGTCATTCAGGGCAGGAGAACGGGCAGGGCCGTCCGAGCCCCCAGCGACCTTCGAAGGCCTACCACGCTAAAACGCTAGGGCCCATATTCCCTCTTGCCAGCGCCCTCACCTTGCCCGCCCCTCCGCTTGCCGCACAGCCTGCGTAATGGGCCTGCCAGCCTCCTGGGGCTAACCCTAAACCTAGGTAGGCTCCCAAGGGGCCTGGAGTCGCACCGCTGGGGATTGGGGACCCCTGAGCACCAGCGCCAGACTCACCTTGCCGCCCCGCCACCACAAGGACCGCTAGGGGTGCAGCAGGACATTCAGTGCAGGAGAACGGGCAGGGCCCTCCAAGCCCCTATCGTCCTTCAAAGGCCCACCGCACCAAAACGCTTCGGCCCACGCTCCCGCTCGCCAGCGCCCTCACCTCGGCCCACCTCTCCACTCGCCACACAGCTGGCGGATCGGGCCTCCCAGCCTCCTGGGGGTTAACCCTAACCCTAGGTAGGCCCCCCAAGGGCCCATCCCAAGGGGCCTGGCATCCGCAATGCCTGGGATTGGGGACTCCTGAGCCCCAGTGCTGGACTCACTGTGCCGCCCCGCCACCACCCGGGCCGCTAGGGGAGCCGCCCGTCATTCAGTGCGGGAGAACGGGTAGGGCCCTCTGAGACCCAGAGACATTTGAAGGCCCCCCGCGATAAAACGCTTCGGCCCACACTCCTGCTTGCCAGCGCCCTTACCTCAGCCTGCCCCTCCACTCGCCGCACAGCTGGTGGATCCGGCCTGCCGGCCTCCTGGGGGCTAACCCCAACCCTAGGTCGGCCCCCGAGGGGCCCTTAATGGGGCCTGGCGCCACAACGCCTGGGATTGCTGACACCTGACCCCAGCGAGGGACTCACCATGCCGCCCCGCCACCACCCGGGCTGCTAGCTGCACCGCCGGTCATTCAGGGCGTGAGAACAGGCAGGGCCCTCTGAGCCACGGGCGACCTTCAAAGGCACCCCACATTAAAACGCTTGCGCCCACACTCCTGCTTGTCAGCGCCCTCGCCTCGGCCCACCCCTCCGCTCGCCGCAAAGCTGGCCTATCGGGTCTGCCGACCTCCTGGGGGCTAACCCTAACCCTAGATCTGCCCAGGAGGGGCCCCTCCCATGGCACCTGGCGCCGCAACCCCGGGGATTATGGACCCCCGAGTCCCAGCGCCGGACTCACTCTGCTGCCCCGCTGCCAACTGGGCCAGTAGGGGCGCCGCCGGGCATTCAGGGAGGGAGAACGGGCAGGGCCCTCTTAGCCCCCGGCGACCTTTGAAGGCCACTCGCGCCAAAACGCTTGGGCTTATGTTCCAGCTCGCCAGTGCCCTCATCTCGGCCTGCCCCTCCGCTCGCCACACAGCCGGCGAATCGGGCCTGCTGGGCTCCCGGGGGCTAAACCTAAACCTAGGTCTGTCCCCAAGGGGAAACTCCCAAGGGCCCAGGCGCCTAAAAGGCGGGGATTGGGGACCCCCGAGCCCCAGCGCCAGACTCTCCCTGCTGCCCCGCTGCCAAACGGGCCGCGAGGGGTGCCGTTGGTCATTCAGGGCAGGAGAATGGGCAGGGCCCTCCGAGCCCCTGGCGAAATTCGAAGGCCCCTTGCGCCAAAATGCTTGGGCCCACATTCCCGCTCGCCAGCGCCCTCATCTCAGCCTGTCCCTCTGCTCACCACACAGCTGGCAGATCTGACCTACCGGCCTCCTGGGGGTAACACTAACCCTAGGTCGACACCCAAGGGGGCCTTCCCAAGGGACCTGGCGCCGCAACGCCAGGGATTGGGGACCCCCGAGCTCCAGCGCTGGACTCACCCTGCTGCCCCGCCAGCACACGGGCTGCTAGGGGCGCGGCAGGACATTCAGTGCAGGAGAACAGGCAGGGCCCTCCAGTAGGGGCGCCGCCGGTCATTCAAGGAGGCAGAAGGGGCAGGGCCCTCTGAGCCCCTGGCGACCTTCGAAGAACTCCCGCGCTAAAACGCTTGGGCCCACCTTCCCGCTCACCAGCGCCCTCACCTCGGCCAGATCCTGCGCTAGCCGCACAACCAGCTGATGAGGCCTGCCGGCTTCCTGTGGGCTAACCCTAACCCTAGGTCGGCCCTCGAGGGACCCGTCTGATGGGGCCTGACACCACAAAGCCTGGGATTGCTGACCCCCGAGCCCCAGCGCCGGACTCACCGAGCCGCCGTGCTGCTACCCGGACCGCTAGTGGCGCCACCGGTCATTCAGGGTGGGAGAACGGGCAGGGCCCTCCGAGTCCCCGGAGACTTTCGAAGGCCCCCCACGCCAAAACGCTTGGACCAATGCTGCCGCTCGCCAGTGCCCTCACCTCGGCCCGCCCCTCCGCTCTCCAAACAGCCGGCGGATCGGGCCTGCTGGCCTCCTAGGGGCTAACCCTAACCATACGTCGGCCCCCGAGGGGTATATCCCAAGGGGCCTGGCTCTGCAATGCAGGGGATTGGGGACCCCTGAGCCCCAGCGCTGGACTCATCCTGTCACCCTGATGTAACCGGGCCGCTACGGGTGCTGCCGGTCATTCAGGGCGGGAGAATGGGCAGGGTCTACCGAGCCTCTGGCGACCTTTGAAGGCCCCCCCATCCAAAACGTTTGAGCCCATGCTCCCGCTCCTCAGCGCCCCCACCTCGGCCTGCCCCTCCTCTTGCCGCAGAGCTGGCGGATGAGGCCTGCTCTCCTCTGGGGGCTCCCCATAACCCTAGGTTGGCCCCTGAGGGGCCCCTCCGAAGGGGCCTGGCACCGCAACGCCGGGGATTGGGGACCCCCGAGCCCCAGCGCCAGACTCACCCTACTGCCCCAATGCCACCCGGGCTGGTAGGGGCACCGCTGGTCATTCACGACGGCAGAATGGGCAGGGCCCTTCGAGCCCCCGGCAACCATCGAAGGCCCCCCACGCCAAAATGCTTGGGCCCACGCTCCCACTCGCCAGCGCCCTCACCTCAGCCTACCCCTCCGCTCAATGCACAGCTGGCGGATCGGACCTGCCGGCCTCCTGTGGGCTAACCCTAACCAAAGGTCGGCTCCTGAGGGGCCCATCCCAGTGGCCTATCGCTGCAATGCCGGGGATTGGGGACCCCCGAGCCCCAGTGCTGGACTCAACTTGCTGCCCCACCACCACCCAGGCCGCTAGGGGTGCCGCTGGTCATTCAGTGCAGAACGGGCAGGGCCCTCCGAGCCCCCGGCCACCTTCAAAGGCCCCCCGCGCCAGAATGCTTGGGCCCACACTCCCGCTCGCCAGCACCCTTACCTCAGCCCGCCCCTCCGCTCGCCGCACAGCCGGCGGATCGGGCCATCCGGCCTCCTGGTGGCTAACCCTAACCCTAGGTCTGCCCCCGAGGGGCCCATCCCAAGGGGCCTGTCTCCGCAATGACGGGGATTGAGGACCCCAGAGGCCCAGCGCTGGACTCACACTGCTGCTACGCTGCCCCCTGGGCAGCTAGGGGCACCGCCGGTCATTCAGAGCGGAAAAACAGGCAGTGCCTTCCGAGCCCTGGTGACTTTCGAAGGCCTCCCGTGCCAAAACGCTTGGGCCCATGCTCCTGCTCGCCTGCGCCCTCACTTTGGTCCGCCCCTCAGCTCGCTGCACAGCTGGTGGATCGGGATTGCCAGCCTCCTGGGTGTTACCCTAATTGTTGTTGGGCCCCAGAGGGGCCCATCATAGGTTCCTATTGCCGCAATGCCAGGGATTGGGGACCCCCGAGCCCCAAGGACGGACTCACCCTCCCGCCCTACCGCCACCTGGGCCGCTAGGGGCACCGCCGTTCATTCAGGCAGGGAGAACGGGCAGGGCCCTCTGAGCCACTGGCAAATTTCGAAGGCCCCCCACACCAAATCTCTTGGGCCCACGCTCCTGCTCCCCAGCGCCCTTACCTCGGCCCGCCCCTCCACTCACTGCACAGCTGGTGGATCGGGCCTGTGGGCCTTCTGGGGGCTAACCCTAACCTTAGGTCAGCCCCCTAGTGGACCCTCCCAAAGGGCCTGGCCCCACAACAACAGGGATTGGGGTCTCCCGAGCCCCAGCGCCGGACTCATCCTGCTGCCCTGCCACAACCCGGGCCGCTAGGAGCGCCGTCGATCATTCAGGGAGGGAGAACTGGTAGATTCCTCTGAGCCACTGGCGACCTTCGAAGGCCCCCCGCGCCAAAATGCTTGGGCCCATGCTCCTGCTCGCCTGCACCCTCACTTCGATCCGCCCTTCAGCTCGCTGCACATCTGGTGGATCGGGACTGCCGGCCTCCTGAGTTTTACCCTAATTGTTGGTGGGCCCCGGAGGGGCCCATCCCAGGTTCCTATTGCCGCAATGCTGGGGATTGGGGACCCCCGAGCCCCAAGGCCGGACTCACCCTCCCGCCCTACCGCCACCTGGGCCGCTAGTGGTGCCGCCGGTCATTCAGGGAGGGAGAACGGGCAGGGCCCTCCAGGCCACCGGTGACCTTCGATGGCCCCCTGCACCAAAACGCTTGGGCCATGCTCCCGCTCACCAGCGCCCTTACCTTGGCCCGTCCCTCCGCTCGCCGCACAGCTGGCGGATTGGTCCTGTGGGCCTTCTGGGGGCTAACCTTAACCTTAGGTCGGCCCCCTAGTGGCCCCTCCCAAGGGGCCTGGCGCCGCAACAACAGGGATTGGGGACTCCCGAGCCCCAGCGCCAGACTCACCCTGCCACCCCGCTGCCATCCAGGCCGCTAGGGGAGCCGCCGGTCATTCAGGGCAGAAGAACAAACAGGGCCCTCAAAGCCCCCGGCGACTTTTGAAGGACCCCCGCGCCAAAACGCCTGGGCCCACGCTCCAGCTCGCCAGCGGCCTCACCTCCGCCCGCCCTCCACTCGCCACAGAGCTGGCGGATCGGGCTGACGGCCTCCTGGGGGCTAAATCTAACCGTAGGCCATCCCCCTAGGGGCCCCTAGCAAGGAGCCTAGAGCCGCAACACCGGGGATTGGGGAACCCTGAGCCCCAGCGCCGGACTCACCCGGATGCCCCGCCACCACCCGGGCTGCTAGGGGCACCGCCGGTCATTCAGGGCGGGAGAACAGGCAAGGCCCTCCGGGCCATCGATGACCTTCGAAGGCCCCCTTCGACAAAATGCTTGGGCCCATGCTCCCGCTCTCCAGCGTCCTCACCTCGGTCCGCCCCTCCGCACATTGCACAGCCGGGGGATAGGGCCTGCAGGCGTCCTGTGGGTTAACCCTAACCCTAGGTCATCCCCCAAGGGGCCCCTCCCAAGGGGCCTGGCGCAGCAACCCCAGGGATTGGGGACCCCTCAACCACAAGGCCGGACTCCCCCTGCCGTCCTGCCACAACCCGGGCCACTAGGGGCGCCGATGGTCATTCAGGGCGGGAGAACGATCAGAGCCCTCCGATCCCCCGGCGATCATCGAAGGCCCTAGCGCCAAAATGCTTGGGCCCACGCACCCGCTCCCCAGCGCCCTCACCTCGGCCCACCTCTCCACTCCCCATACAGCTGACGGATCTGGCCTGCCGGCCTCCTCGGGGCTAACCCTAACCCTAGGTCGGTCCCCGAGGGCCCCTCCAAAGGGGCCTGGCTTTGCCACGCCAGGGATTGGGGACTCTAGAGCCCCAGCGCCAGACTCACCCTGCCGCCCCGCCACCACCCGGGCCGCTAGGTGCGCCGCCGATCATTCAGGGTGGTAGAACGGGCAGGGCCCTCAGAGCTCCTGGCGACCTTCGAAGGCCCCCAGGGCCAAAACGCTTGGGCCCACGATCCCTGTCGCCAGTGCCCTCACCTCAGCCCACCACTCCGCTCGCCGCACACCCGGCAGATCGGGCCTGCCGACCTCCTTTGGTCTAACCCTAACACTAGGTCGGCCCCCGAAGGCCCCTCCCAAGGTGCCTGGCGCAAAACACGCCGGGGTTTGGGGACCCCCGACCCCAGCGCCGGAATCACCCTGCAAACCCACCGCCACACTGGCCGCTAGGGGTACCACTGGTCATTCAGGGCGGGAGAACGTGAAGTGCCCTCCGAGCCCCCAGCGAACTTCGAAGGCCCACGTGCGAAAACTCTTGGGCCCACGCTCCTGCTCGTCAGCATCCTCACCTCGGCCAGCACCTCCGTATGCCTGCCGGCCTCCTGGGGCTAACCCAAACCCTACTTCGGCACCCAAGGGGCCCTTCCCAAGGGGCCTGGCACCACCACGCCGGGGATTGGGGACCCCTGAGCACTAGCACCGGATTCACCCTGCCGCCCTGCCGCGACCCCGCCCGATAGGGGCGCCATCCTCATTCAGGACGGGAGAACGGGCATAGCCCTCCGAGCCCCCGGCGACCTTCGAAGGCCCGCCACGCCAAAACGCTTGGGCTCACGTTCCCGCTTGCCAGAGCCCTCAACTTGGCCCGCCCCTCCGCTCCCCACACAGCTGGCGGATCGGGCCTGCTGGCCACCTGGGACTAACCGTAACCCTAGGTCGGTCCTCGAGGGGCCCATCCCAAGGGGCCTGGAGCAGCAACGCCTGGGATTGGGGACCCCCAAGCTCCAGCACCGGAGTCACCCGGGGCCCCACTGCCACCCGGGGTGCTAGGGGCACTGCCGGTTATTCAGGGCGGTAGAACGGGCACGGCCCTCTGAGACTTCGACGACCTTCGAAGGCCCACTTTAAAAAATGCTTGGAGCCATGCTCCCACTCGCCAGCGGCCTCACCTAGGCCCGCCCCATCGTATGCCGCACAGCCTGTGGATTGGGCCTGCCGGCCTCCTGGGGCTAACCCTAAACCCAGGTCCCCCTGGAGGGACCCCTTTCAAGGGTCCTAGCGCCACAACGCCGGGATTGAGGACACCTGAGCCCCTGCGCCGGACTCACCCTGCCTTCCTGCCGCCACCCGGGCCACTAGGGGTGCTGCAGTCATTCAGGGCGGGAGAACGGGCAGGGGCTTCCGAGCCCCCGGCAACATTCGAAGGCCCCCCGCACCAAAACGCTTGGGGTCATGCTCCTGTTTGTCAGCGCCCTCTTCTCAGGCTGCCCTTCCGCTCGCCGAAAGCTAGCGTATGGGGCCAGCCTGCTTCCTGGGGGCTAAACCTAACCCAAGGTCGGACCCTGAGGGGCCCCTTCCAAAGGCCTGGTGCCACAACGCCGGGGATTGGGGACCCCCGAGCCCTAGCGCTGGACTCACTCTACTGCCCCTCCCCTACCAGCCCCTAGGGGCGCCACCAATCATTCAGGGCAGAACGGGTAGGGCGCTCTGGGCCCCCGGCGACTTTCGAATGCCCCCAGCGCCAAAACGCTTAGGCCCACGCTCCCGTTCGCCAGTGCCATCACCTCTGCACGCTATTTCGCTTGCCACACACCCGGCTGATCGGGCCTGCCAGCCTCCTGGGGGCTAACCCTAACCCAAGCTCAGCACCCAAGGGGCCCCTCCAAGCGGCCTGGCGCCACAATGCCAGGGAATGGGGACCCCCGAGCCCCATTGCCAGTCTCATCCTGCCGCCGCGCCACCACCCAGGCCACTAGGGGTGCCGCTGGTCATTCAGGGAGGGAGAATGGGCACGGCCTCCAAGCCCCCAGTGACCTTCGAAGGCCCCCCACGGCAAAACGCTTGGGCCCATGCTCCTGTTCGCCAGGGCCCTCACCTCTGTCTGCCCCTCCGCTCACCACACAGCCGGCGAAAAGGGCCTGCCGCCGTCCTGGGGGTTAACCCTAACCCTAGGTCAGCACCCAAGGGGCCCCTCCCAAAGGGCCTGGCGCAGCAACCCCAGGGATTGGGGACCCCCGAGCCCCAAGGCCGGACTCAACCTGCCAACCTGCTGCCACCCGGGCCACTAAGGGAGCCGCCGGTCATTCAGGGCGTGAGAACTGGAAGGGCCCTCCGAACCCCCGATGACTTTCGAAGGCCCCCCGCGCCAAAACGCTTGGGCCCACGCTCCCGCTTGACAGCGCCCTCACCTCGGCCTGCCCCTCTGCTCACTACACAGCATGCGGATCGGGCCTGCCAGCTTCCTGGGGGCTAACCCTAAACCTAGGTCGGCCCCTGATGGGCCCCTCCCAAGGAGCCTGGAGCTGCAAGGCCTGGGATTGGGGACCCTCGAGCCCCAGCAGCGGACTCATACGGCCGCCCCACTGCAACCCGGGGCTCTAGGGGTGCCGCCGGTTATTCAGGGCGGGAGAAGGGGCAGGGCCCTCCAAGCCCCCACCGACTTTTGAAGACCCCCCACACCAAAACGCTTGGGCCCACGCTCCCACTCCCCAGCGCCCCACCTCGGCCCGCCCCTCTGCTCGCTGCACAGCCTGCGGATCGGGCCTGCCAGCCGCCTGGAGCTAACCATAACCCTAGGTCGGTCCCCGAGGGACCACTCCCAAGTGCCTGGCGTTGCCACGCTGGGGATTGGGGACCCCCGAGCACCAGCGCCGAACTCACCCTGCCGCCCTGCCATGACCTGGCCCGCTAGGGATGCCGTCCTCATTCAGGGCGGGAGATCGCGCAGGGCCTTCCGAGCCCGTCGACCTTCCATGGCCCCCTACGCCATAACGCTTGGGCCCAAGCTCACATTCACCAATGCCCTCACCTCGGCCCGTCCCTCCGCTCACCACAGGCAGGCAGATTGGGCCTCTCGGCCTCCTGGGGACTAACCCTAACCCTAGGTCTGCTCACAAGGGGCCCCTCCCAAGGGGCCTGGCACCGCGAAGCTGATGATTGGGGACCCTCGAGCCTCAGCGCAGGACTTACCCTGCCACCCCGCCGCCACCCGGGCAGCTAGGGGCGCCGCCGGTCATTTAGGGCGGGAGAACAGACAGGGTCCTCCGAGCCCCTGGAGACCTTCGAAGCCCCCCCACGCCAAAACGCTTGGGCCTACGCTCCTGCTCACCAGCACCCTCTCCTCAGGCCACCCCTCCGCTCGCCGCACAGCTGGCAGATCGGGACTGCCGGCCTCCTGGGGGCTAACCCTAACCCTAGGTTAGCTCCTGAGGGGCCCATCCCAAGGGGCCTGGCGCTGCCACACTGGGGATTGGGGACCCCCAGAGCAAACTGCGGGATGCACCCTGGCGCCCCGCCGCCACCCGGGCCGCTAGGGGCGCCACCGGTCATCTGGGTTGGAGAATGGGCAGGGCCCTCCGAGCCTCCGGCGACATTCCAAGGCCTCCCGCGCCAAAATGCTTTGGCCCACGCTTCCGCTCACCAGCGCCCTCCCCTCGGCCAGCCCCTCTGCAAGCTGCACAACCGCCGGATTGGGCCTGCTGGCCTCCTGGGGTCTAACCCTAACCCTAGGTCGGCCCCTGAGGAGCCCCTTCCAAGGGGACTGGCACCGCCATGCCAGAGATTGGGGACCCTCGAGCCCCAGCGCCGGACTTACACTGCCACACCACCGCCAACTGGGTTGCTAGGGGCACCGCCGGTCCCTCAGGGCGGGAGAAGGGGCAGGGCCTCCGAGCCCCTGGCGACCTTCGAAGGCCCCCCATGCCAAAATGCTTGGGCCCACGCTCCAGATCACCAGCGCCCTCACCTCGGCCCACCACTCTGCTCGCCGCACAGCTGGCAGATCCGGCCTGCCGGCCTCCTTTGAGCTAATTATAACCGTACGTCAGCCGAGAGGGACCCCTCCCAAGGGGCCTGGTGATGCCACGCCGGGGATTGGGGATCCCCGAGCCCCAGCTCCGGGCTCACCCTACCGCCCCGCCGCCACCCAGGCTGCTAGGGCACCGGCGGTCATTCAGGACGGGAGAACTTGCTGGGCCCTCTGAGCCCCCGGTGACCTTCGAAGGCACCCCACGCCAAAACGCTTGTGTTCACGTTCCCACTCACCAGCGCCCTCAACTCAGCGAGCCCTTCCACACACCGCATAGCCGGTGGATCAGGCCCACCTGCCTCCTGGGGGTTAAACCAAACCCTACATAAGCGCCCAAGGGGCTCCTCCAAAGGGCTTGGCGCCGCCACGCCAGGGCTTGGGATCCCCCGAGCCCTAGCTCTGGACTCACCCAGCCATCCCACCGCCTCCTGGGCCACAGGGGCGCCGCCGGTCATTCAGGGCGGGAGAACAGGCAGGGCCTTCCAAGCCCCCGCTGACCTTCGAAGGCCCCCCGCGCAAAAACGTTGGCCCCATGCTCCTGCTCGCCAGTGCCCTCACATTGGCCCACGCCTCCGCTTGATTCAGAGCCGGTGGATAGGGCCTGCCAGGCTCCTGGGGGCCTACCGAAACCCTAGGTCGAGCCCGAGGGGCACATCCCAAGGGGCCTGGCTCTGCAACGCTGGGGATTGGTGACGCAGATCCCCAGAGCCGGACTCACCCTGATGCACTGTCCCCACCCGGGCCGCTAGGGGCACCGCCGGTCATTCAGGGCGACAGAACCAGCAGGGCCCTCCGAGCCCCCGCCAACCTTTGAAGGCCCCCCGCGCTAAAACACTTGGGCTCATGCTCAGTCTCGCCAGTGCCCTCACCTCGGCCCAACCCTCAGCGTGTTGCACAGCCGCTGATCGGGTCCACTGGCCTTCTGGGGGCTAACCGTAACCCTAGATTGACCCCCGAGGGGCCCCTTCCAAGGGGCCTGGCGCCACAACGCCAGGGATTGTGGACCCCCGAGCTTCAGCACTGGACTCACCCTGCCCCCCAGCTGCCACCCGGGGGCTTGGGGTGCTGCCGATATTCAGGGCGTGAGAACGGGCAGGGCCCTCAGAGACACGGAGACCTTCAAAGGCCCCCCGCGCCACAACACCTGGGCCCACAGCCCTGCTCACCAGCGCCCTAACCTCGGTCCGTCACTCCTGTCTCCACACAGCTGGGGAATAGGGCCTGCCGGCCTCCTAGGGGCTAAACCTAACCCTAGTTTGGCCCCCGAGGGGCCCCTCCCAAGGGGCCTGGCGCCACAATGCCAGGGATTGGGGATACCCGAGCCACAGTGCCTGACTCACCCTGCCGCCCTGCCGCCACCTGGGCTGCTAGGGGCGCTGCCGGTCACTCAGGGAGGAGAATGGGCAGGGCCTGTCGAGTCCCCGGAAACATTCGAAGGCCCCCGGTGCCAAAACACTTGAGCCCACGCTCCCACTCCACAGAGACCTCACCTCGACCCACCCCTCAATTTGCTACACAGCTGGCGGATTGAGCCTGCCGGCATCCTGGGGGCTAAGCCTAACCCTAGGTCATTCCCTGAGGGGCCCCTCCCAAGGGGCCTGGCGCCGCAAAACGGTGGATTGGGGACCCCTGAGCCCCAGCGCCGGATTCACCTGCCGCCCCTCCACCACCCGGGCCGCTAGAGGCACCGCCGGTCATTCAGGGCGGGAGAACGGGCATGGCCCTCCGAACCCCCGGTGACACTCGAAGGCCCCCCGCACCAAAACCCTTGGGCCCACGCTCCCGCTCGCCAGCGTCCTCACCTCTGCCCGCCCCCCCCTCCGTTTGCCACACAGCTGGTGGATCAGGCCTGCAGGACTCCTGGGGGCTATCCCTAACCCTAGGTCGGCACACGAGGGGCGCTTCCCAAGGGGCCTGGGCCACAACGCCGGGGATTGGGGACCCCCGAGCCCCAGCGCCAGACTCACTCTGCCTCCCTGCTGACACCAGGCACGCTGGGGCATCGCTGTTCATTCAGGGTGGGAGAACGGGCAGGGCCCGCGAGACCCCGGCGACCTTTGAAAGCCCCAAGTCAAAACGCTGGTGCCCATGTTCCCGCTTGCCAGCACCTTTACTTCCGCCCGCCCCTCCTCTCGCAGTCTAGCTGGCATATCAGGCCTGCCGGCCTCCTGGGAGCTAACCCTAACCCTAGATTGGCCCATGAGGGGCCCATCCTAAGGGTCTTGATCCCGCAATGCCGGGGATTGGGGACTCCCAATTCCTAACGCCTGACTCACCCTGCCGTCCCACATCACCCGGGCCACTAGGGGCGCCGCCGGTCATTCAGGTCGGTTGAAAGGGCAGGGCTTTCGGAGCCGCGGGACATTCGAAGGCCCCCCCGAGCCAAACCACCGTGGCCACGCTCCCACTGACCAGCACCCTCAACTCAGCCCGCCCCTCTGCTGCCCCACAGTGGCGTATCGGTCCTGCCGGCCTCCTGGGGGCTGACGCTACCCTAGGTCAGCCCCCAAGGGGCCACTCCCAAGGGGACTGGAGCAGCAACGCCTGGGATTGGGGACGCCCTAGCTGCAGCACTGGACTCACCCTGCCACCCCACCGACACCGGACCCACTGGGGCATCGCAGGTCATTCAGGGTGGGAAAATGGGCAGGGCTCTCAAGAACCCAGAAACTTTCGAAGGCCATCCATGCCAAAACGCTGGGGCCCATGCTCCCACTCACCTGGGCCCTCACCTCAGTCCACCCTCCGCTTCTCCAACAGCCGGTGAATCAGGCCTGCAGGCCTCCTAGGGGCTAAACCTAACCCTAGGTCGGCCCCAAGGGGCCCATCCTAGGGGCCTGGTGCTGCAACGCCTGGGATTGGGGATTCCTGAGCCGCAGCGACAGAGTCACCATGCCTCCCCGTCACCACCCAGGCCGCTAAGGGTGCCACCAGTCATTCAAGGCGGGAGAAAGGGCAGGATCCTCAGACCCCTGGCGACCTCCGGAGGCCCCCCGTGCCAAAATGTTGGGTACCACGCTTCCACTCGCCAGCACCCTTACCTCGGCCCACACCTGCACTCGCCCCACAGCCATCTTATCGGGCCTGCCGGCCTCCTGGGGGCTAACTCTAACCCTAGGTCAGCCCCCGAAGGGCCCTACCAAAGGGCCTGGCACCACGACGCCAGAGATTGGGGACCCCCAAGCCCCAGCGATGTACTCAACCTGCCCCTCCGCCGCCACCCGAGCCACTTGGGGTGTCACCTGTCATTCAGGGTGGGGGAACAGGCAGGGCCCTCCGAGCCCCAGGCGACATTCGTAGGTCCCCTGCGCCAAAACGCTGAGGCCCACGCTCCCGCTCTACAGCGCCCTCACCTCGGCCCACCCCCCCTCTAGCCACACAGCTGGCGGATCCGGCCTCCTGGGCTCCTTGGGGCTAACCATAACCCTAGGTGGGCCCCAGAGTGGCCCCTCCCAAGAGGCTTGGTGCTGCAATGGCAGGGATTGGGGACCCGCAAGCCCCAGCGCCAGGCTCACCCTGCCGTCCCGCTGCCATGCGGGCCACTAGCGGCGCCACCGGGCATTCAGGGCGGGATAACCGGCAGGGCCCTCCGAGCCTCCGGTCAAATACGAAGGCCCCCGACACGCCAAAATGCTGGGTACCACGCTACCGCTCGACTGCGCCCTACCACGGTCAATCCCTCCCCTCACTGCACATCCGGCAAATCGGGACTGCTGGCCTCCTGGGGGTTAACCTAACCCTAGGACAGTTCCCGAGGGGCCCCTCCCAAGGGGCCTGGCGCTGCAACGCTGGGGATTGGGGAAAACCGAGCAACACTGCCGGACTGACCCTGCCACTCCGCCGCCACCCGGGGCGCTAGGGGATTGCCGGTCCTTCATGGCGGGAGAACAGGCAGGGCCCTCCGAGCCCCCTGTGACATTCGAAGGCCCACTGAGCCAAAATGTTGGGGCCCACGCTTCCGCTCGTCAGCGACCTCACCTTGGCCCACCCCTCCATTCGCCGCAGAGCCAGTGAATCGAGCCTGCCGGCCTCCCGAGGGCTAACCCTAACCCTAGGTTAGCCCCCAAGGGGCCCCTCCCAAAGCGACTGCCGCCGAACGCCAGGGATTGGGGACCCCCAAGTCGCAATGCTGGACTCACCCTTCCGCCCCGACCATACGCAGGCCGCTAGGGCACAGCCGATCATTCAGGGCGGGAGAACGGGCAGGACCCTCCTTGCCCTGGTGACTTCGAAGGCTCCCAGCGCCAAAACGCTGGGGCCCACTCTCCCGCTCACCAGCGCCCTGATCTTCACTGCACCTCCATTCGCCCCAGACGGCGGATTGTGCCTGCCGGCCTCCAGGAGCTAACCTTTACCCTAGGTTGGCCCCCAAGGGGCCCCTCCCAAGGGGCCTGGGGCTGAAACGCTGGGGACCCCCGAGCCCCAGCGCTGTAATCACTGTGCCGCCCTGCCGCCACCCAGGCCGCTAGGGGTACAGCTGGCCATTCAGGGCGGGAGAACCGGCAGGGCCCTCCGATCCCCTGGCGACCTTTCAAGGCCCCCCGTGCCAAAATGCTTGGGCCCACACTCCAGCTTGCCAGCACCTTCACCTCGGCCCAGCCCTCCGCTACCGCACAGTTGGTGGAATGGTCCTCCTGGAATACTGGGGTGTAACCCTAACCCTAAACCCTAACCCATAACCTTAAAACCTAAACCTTAACCCCTAACCCTACCCTAACCCTAACCCCTAAACCTTACCCTAACCCTATACCTACCCTAAACCTAACCCTAAACCCTAATCCTTAAACCCTAAACCCTAACCTTAACCCTAAACCCTAAACCCTAACCCTAAACCCGATACCCTAAACACTAAACCCTAACCTTAACCACTAACGCCAAACCCCAAACCCTAACCCTAAACCCTAACCCTACCCCGACCCCTACCATACCCCTAACCCCCATCCCTACCCCTTCAGCTAACCCTACCCCTAACCCGTAACCTAACCCTAAACCTAACCCTAACCCGTACACTAACCCATACTCTAACCCTAACTCTAACCCATACCCTAACACTAACTCTAACATGTACCCTAACCCTAACCGTAACCCTAACACGTACTCTAACCCATACTCTAACCCGTACCCTACCCTAACCATAAACGGTACCCTAACCCATAACTTAAACCGTACCCTAAACCTAACTGTAGCCCTAACAAGTACCCTAACCCGTACCCTAACCTTAACCCTAAACCCTAAACCCTGACCCTAACCCATACCCTAACTCGTAACATAACCTGTACCCTAACCCTACCCGTACCCTAACCCGAACCCGTACCCTAACCATAACCCTAAACCCTAAACCGTAACCCGTACCCTAACCCTAACCAGTACCCTTACCTTAACCTTAACCCGTACCCTATCCCGTACCCTAACCCATACCCTAATCCATACCCTATCTCTAACCCGGACCCTATACCATACCCTAACCCATACCTAATCCTAACCTGTACCCTAACCCATACCCTAACCCATACCCTAACCCTAAACCGTACCCTATCCTTATCCCAAACCTGTTCCCTAACCCGTACCCTAACCCTAACCCTAAACCGAACCTAACCTGTACCATAACCCAAAAACTGTACCCTATCCCTAACCCTTACCCTAACCCTAACCCTAACCCTAACCCATAACCTAAAGCGTACCCTAATCCGTACGCCAACACTTACCCTAAACAGTACCCTAACCCGTACCCTAAACCATACCCTAATGCATACCCTAACCCGTACCCTAACCCTAACCCATACCCTAAACCTAACCCGTACTCCAACCCTAACCCTAACCCTAAACCCAAACCCTAAACTCTAACCCGTACCCTAAACCCGCATCCGTACCCTAACCCATAACCTCTAACCTCTAACCTGTAACCCCTAAACCCAACCCTAACCCGTACCCTTTCCTTACCCTAACCCTAACCCCTACACTCACCCATACCCTAACCGTAACCCATACCCTAACCTTAACCCGTACCCTAATCCGTACCTTAAACCCAGGGATTGGGCACACCTGAGCCCCACCACAGGACTCAGCCTGCCACCCCTCAGGAAACCATGCCCCTTGGGGCGCCGCAGAGCATCCCGTGCAGGAGAACTGGTAGGGCCCCCCTGAGCCCCAGCGATTCTCGGCAGCCCCCTACACCCCAACCCTGAGGCCCACGCTCATCCCACCCCACGCCTTCCCTTCAGCTTGCCACCGAGCTCGATGCAGAGCCAGCAGATCAGGCCTGCCAGGTTCCTGGGGCCTAGACCTGACCCTAGGTTGGCTGGGTAAGGCCCCTCCCCTGGGGCCCAGTGCCGCAGCCCCAGGGACTGGGGACACCTGAGGCCCATTGCAGGACAAAACCTGCCAGCCTGCAGGAAACCAGGCCCCTTGGGAGGCTGTAGAGCATTCAGGGCGGGAGAACCAGGAGGGCCCCCAGAGCCCCCGGCGAACTTCGACGATACCTAAACCCAACCTTGAAGCCCATGCTCACCCCACCCCACACCCTCACCTCAGCCCGTGGCAGAGCTCGCCACATAGTGGGCAGATCTGGCCTGCGGGGTTCCTGGACCCCAACCCTAACCCTAGTTCATCTGTGGAGGGGCCCCTCCCCAGGAGCCTGGAGCTGCAGCCCCAGGGATTGGGGACACCTGAGCCCCACAGCAGGACTCAGTCTGCCACCCCACAGGAAACCGTGTGCCTTGGGAGGCCATAGAGTATTCAGGGCGGGAGAACCAGGAGGGCACTCCTGAGCCACCAGAGAACTTCGGCAGCCTCCCGCACCCCAACCCTAAGGCCCACGCTCACCCTCCCCACACCCTCACCTCAGTCCATGTAGCTCGACATACAGCCAGCAGATCAGGCCTGCGGGGCCCCTGAGACCTAACCCTAACCCTAGGTCGGCCGCGGGTGTGGGGGCCTCCCCAGGAGCCTTATACTGCAGGCCTGGGGAATTGGGATACCTGTGCCCCACCGCAGGACTCAGCTTGCCACCCGACAGGAAACCATGCCCCTTGGGGCTCTACGGAGCCTACAGGGCACGAGAACTTGGGGAGGCCCCCGGAGCCCATCCCCACATTTGGCAGCCCCCCATGCCCCAACCCTGAGGCCCATGCTCACCCTCCCCCATGGCCTCCTCTCAGCCCTCCACGGAGCTCGCCGCACAGCCTGCAGATTGTCCCTGCCGGGCTCCTGGACCGTAACCCTTACCCTAGGTTGGGCAGAGAGGGGCCCCTCCCCAGGGTCCTGGACCCCACTCCGGGGGATTGGGGACACCCAAGCCCCACCGTAGGACTCAGCCTGCAGCACACAGGAAACTGTACCGTTTGGGGGCACAACAGAGCATTCAGGGCAAGAGAATTGGGGCACCCCCTGAGAGCACCTGCTGATGACCTCTGACCTTTGTGGGCCTTTCCGGATGAAACCCCAAGGCTCACATTCACCCGCCCTTGTGCCCTCATCTCAGTCGGCCTGGGAGTTCTCTGAGCACTGGGCAGTTCGGACCTGCTGTCTCTTGAGGCCTAACCTAACCCTGGGGCTTCTGCTGAGGGTCCCCTCCCCGTTTGCCTGCCTCCAAGGTACCAGGCATTGGGATCACCTCTGCACGACTAGAGGACTCAGCCTGCCCCACAGCAGGAAAATGTCCGTTTGGAGCTACCGCACGGATTCATAGCAGGAAAATCGGAGGGCCCCCCTCAGCCCATCCCAGGGAACCCCCACTTTCAGAGATCGCCCTGGATCCAATTACTAGCTTCACACTGACCTTTAAACTTACTCTCCACAGAGATCTTTTGAAATTCTCCACACTTCCAACCGATGGCATCATCGAGCTTCAGTGCCTTACCCAGCTTTAGGTCTTGAGATGGATTAAAATGGGAAGTCATTTCACTGATGACGACGCACTGGGGACCAAAAGATACATGCATAAATGCTTCATATCACTTGGCTTCAGGGAAATGCAATTCTAAACCCCTATAGATGCCATATCACACGAGGCCGAATATCTAAAAATAAGAAGACATGAAACTATACATGTGGAGAAGATGTGGAGAAACGGGAACCCTCTTACACCCCTGTGCGAATGCAGTCCGGTACAGCCACTCTTGAAAATGGTACGGAGTTTCCTCAAAAAGTTATAAATAAAGCTACCCTATATCCCAGCAATTGCACTACTGGGTATTTACCCCAAAGAGACAGGTAGTGAAGACGGGACACATGCACCCCAGTGTTCATAGCAGCAATATCCATAATAGACAAACTGTGGAAAGAGTGCAGATGAGCATGGACAGATGAATGGATAAAGAAGATGTGGATCATATATATAATGGAATATTACTCAGCCATCAGAAAGCATGAACACTTACCATCACACCGACCTGGGTGGAGCTGGAGGGTATTATAGTGAGTGGAATAAGCCAATGAAAGAAAGGCAATGATCATATGCTTTCACTCCTATGTGGAATATCAGAAAAAGGGAAGAAGACCATAGGGGAAGGGAGGGAAAATAGAATTGGAAGTCATCAGAGAGGGAGAAAACTCATGATAGACTCTTAACTATTGCAACAAACTGATGATTGCTGGAGGAGAAGTTGGGGGGGGGTAACTGGGTGAGTGGCATTAAGGAGGTCACACGATACAATGAGCACTGGGTGTTACACACGACTGATAATTTATTGAAGACTACATCTGAAACTAATGGTGTACTGCAAGTTGGCAAATTGAATTTAAATTAAAGAATAAAAGACCTCGAATAAACAAACCTAAACATTTGTATGGAACCACTAAAGATACTGAACAGCCAGTGCAACGTGGAAAAGAAAAACAAGGCTGGAGGACTCACAATTTCAGATTTCAGGTTATACTACAAAGCTGCAGTCATCCTAACAAGACAGTATGGCACAAAAATAGACACAGCGACCAAAGGAACAGGATACAAGTTCAGACAGAAACCCACAATTATGTGGTCCATGAATCTTCCACAAAGCAAGCAACGATATCAAAAGGGAAAAGGACAGTCTCTACAACAAATGGTGTTGGGAAAACTAGACAGCTACACACAAAAGAATGAAATTAGACTGCTTTCTTACACAATACAGACAAACACAAAACAGTTTCAAGACCTCAATATGAGACCTGAATCCATAAAAATCCTACAGGAGGGAAGACAGTAACTTCTTGACATGGACCATACCAACGTTTTTCTGGACTGTCTCCTGAGGCAAAGGAAATGAAAGCAAAAATAAACTATTGGGAATACAGCAAAATAAAAAGTTTCCACATGGCAGAAGAACAATGAAAACGTAAAAGTAATAAGACAACCTACTCAAAGGGAGAAGATATTTGCAAAGATCATATGCAATAAAGGGATAGTGTCCAAAACATATAGAACTGATACTACTCGACCCCAAATAAACAAATAATCCAGTTAAAAAATAGGCGGAAGACATGGACAGACATTTCTCCAAAGAAGAAATACAAATGGCCAACAGTCCCGTGAAAAGATGTTCACCATCACCCATCATCAGGAAAATGTAAATCCAAAGGACAATGAGGTAATACCTCAAACCTGTCAGAATGGCTAACATCAAAAGCACAACAAAGAGCAGGTGTTAGGAGGATGTGGATAAAGGGGATTCCTCGCGAACTGTGGGTGGAAATGCAAACTGTGGTGGCCACCGTGGAAAACAGTATGAAGGTTCCTCAAAAAATTAAATATAGAACTAAGCTACGATCCCACAATCACTCTACTACTATTTCTCCAAAGACTAGGAAAGCAGTAACTTAAAAGGATACGTGCGCCCCTATGTTTCTTGCACCATTATTTACAATATCACAATATGGAAGCAAACCAAGTGTCTGTAGAAAAATTGACAAATGAGATGATAGATGTGTGTATTCACACACATGCACACACACACACACACACACACACACACACACACACACACACAATGGAGTATTACTCGGCTTGAAAAAGAATGAATCCTTGCCATTTGCAGCCACATGGATGGAGCTAGAGAGTATTATCCTAACTAAAATCAGTCAGTCAGAGAAAGACAAATCCCATACGATGTCACTCTGATGGGGAATTTGAGAAACAAACAAAAATAAATCAATAAAATAGAAAAAGGAGACACACCAAAATACAAACTCTTAACAAGAGAGAACAAACGGATGGATACCAGAGAGGAGGTGGATAGAGGGATGAGTGAAATAGATGAAGCGGATTAAGAGGACACTTTTCTTGATGACCACTGAGTAATATAGAATATACTGAATTATACATTCATATAGAATCACTGAATCACTCTATTGTACATCTGAAACGAATATAACACTGTATGTTAGCTCTACTGGAATTAAAATAAATTTTTAAAAAGATTGTTCTTTCAGGAACCTCTTTGAAAAAGCTTTTCCTGTGCAATGAGCATAAGCCCTAGTTGGGAGGGTTCACTCTACAATAATTATTCACTCTATGTCTCGAATTCAGATTTCATTGAGTTCTTACTGTGGATCCCAGCCCACGGGAGCCATGGTCCTTTTCTGTCCAGGCTCAGCACCTATGCATTCAAGATTGGAAGTAAAGACACATGTCACTTCACAGTCCAGAAAGCTATTATTATTTCTGTTTCAGTGTGCTATAGTCACAGATTTTGGGACAGGTTTCAGAGCAGGTTTATTATGCATCCTGGATCTCTACTTCAATGTTTATTGCCTGGATCCATTTTGCTAATAGTTTCCCTGTGGATGGGCTTACTTCCAAGCACATACATGGAAGATGCAAAGGTGGGTGGGCTTGGTGCGGGACAGGAAGAAGACCAAAAGCAGACAAGGGTCCGACCCCTCCCCTGATCCAGGAACTGCCACAGGAGAGGGTACCGGAGGTAGAATCCATGCGAAACTCCAAGGTCACCGGCTGAACACAGGAGGCACAGGTCAAGGGATCTGGAGATGCAGGGGTTGAAGGCTGCTCTGAGCTACCTCTGGGAGGAAGGGAGGGAAGGAATGAGAAGGAGACACTGCCTGCCCCTGGCCCATGCCAGCTGACCACCGCTCCGACACGCATCAGTCTACACAGCTGACACAGCTTGGTCTCATGATGGGCTGTCTCGGGTCCCTCAATCCTCAGTGGGACAGCTGTCCCCAGGGCTCAGAGACATGCTGAGGGAGATGAGAGGGAAAGCTGCCCCACCCTGGTCACCCCCTCTTTGAGCAGACAGCCCTTCAGAACTGCTAAAAAAAACCCACTAACGGGGTTGAAAGACTTGCCATGGATGAACTAAAGCATAGAGATATGTAAAATAACATTCATTTTTAAGTTCAGAGCTGTCAGCTCAGGAAGTGGGGAGAGCTTCCCTGAAGAAGACTGAGGGGAGGGCAGGCCATGCTGAAAAGGGAGACATTGCTCTCCTGATTGGGGACCTGCAGCCCCCTTCCAGGGCAGGGCATCATCCTCGCATCACACGAGATCCATGGAAGTGTTCCATCAGGGCCAGATGTTTGTCTCGAGAAGGTACACTGGCATCGGACTGCACAGGGCACCAGGGACGAGGGCCAGATGGAGGACGGACAATACCCCGGAGGCCATGGGGCAAGAGCAGAGGCACAGGACCTTGAAGATGATGATGAAAAGCAGGAGGTGGCAGCATGGAGCCGGCCCGAAAGTGCCATGGGAGCAGTGCCCACAGCTACACTGACTGGGTGCCTTTTGTGCCCGGTGTGGCTGACTTCAGTGGGTTCCAGACTAGTCCTGACCACAAGTCTAGGAAGTGTGCACCACCCCCAGCCTCCTCTCCCCTTGCAGCTGCTAGGAATCATGGTCACAGACCCTGGTCAGCTTTCATGGAATCCAAGCAGTGCCCCCCCCCCCACATGCTGCACCTCTGGTGGTGGTCCAGTGCGACCCTCGTGCCTGGCCAGTGATGTCTACCTGTCTCCACACAAATCCACAGACAGGAGGGTGTCCCTGAATTCCACAGCACCTGATGAGACAGATCCACAGAACCCAACACCCAGTGGGTCACTTGGGACTTCACCTATGGTCATGGAGCTCCCCGTACCCAATTTCTGTCAATTCGCACAGAAAGCCTGGTTCTGATCCCCCACAATACCATACATCCTGGTTGCTGACCTGGGGTCATGCCATGAACTCATATGGCACCTTTCTTTAAAGAGAAGGCTATGCCTACACCTCCTAGAAAATATTTCTAATGAAGTACAAGTCCATCAGGATTACACTGTGAACGGTAGCACACAGCCTGCATGGTAGTAGTCAGTAATTCCAACAAGGGTTAACCCCATCCCCCGACTCACAAAACCTTCCTCTGTCCCCACAGAACTCATGGTCTGCCCTCAGAAATCCCTCTAGGAAACAAACCTTTCATCTGAATGTACTCTTCACCTTCTGCTTCAAATCTTGTCCAAACACAATGATATGAAACTAGAAATCAGTCTCAAGAAAAAAAATAGGACAGTCAAAAATAGGTGGAGATTGGGGGGCCTGGGTGGCTCAGTCTTAAGGATCTGCCTTCAGCTCAGGTCGTGATCCCAGGATCCTAGAATCTAGCCCCGAATCAGGCTCCTTGCTCAGTGGGAAGCCCGCTTCTCCCTCTCCCACCCTCTGCTTGCATTCCCTCTCTCGCTGTCTCACTCTCTGTCAGATAATTAAATAATCTTAAAAAATATGTGGAGATTTAACAACATGCTACTGAACAACCATCAGTCAAAGAAGAAATAAAAAAAAATTTTGGAAGTACCTTGACACTGATGAAAAAGTCAACCTACAAAAACTTATGGGATGCAGCAAAAGTAGCTCTATGGGGACGTTCATAGTAATTCAAGTCTTCATCAATCCATGAGAATGCTCTCCAATAAACAACCTGATTTATGTGGTAAAGAAGTAGAAAATAAAACAAAAAACAAAGCACCAAATTAGTAGAAATAAGGAAATAACAAAAATGAATACATAAATAAATCCAAAGAAGACTAAAAAGACAAAAAAAAAAAACAATAAAAATGAGCGTTGCCTTTTTTGGAAAGATAAAAAAAACTGACAAACTTAGCTAGACTCACCAAGAAAGACAGAGGACTCCAACACAATGAGGAAAGGAAGATAATGGATTCCTGTCTCATATCAAAATCAAAAGAACTCTTCAACCTTGGACAAACAACTTCTTGCAAGCCACGTCTCTAAAGGCAAAGGAAATAAAAGCAAAAATGAACTATTGGCACTTCATCAAGATAAGAAGCTTCTGCTCGGCAAAGCAAACGATCAACAAAACAAAAAGGCAACCTTTGGAATCGAAGAAGATATCTGCAAATGATATTACAGATAAAGGTCTGGTATCCAAGATCTATAAAGAACTCCTCAAATTCGACACCCAAAAAATGGGCAGAAGACACAAAGACGGGGTGCCTGAGTGGCACAGCAGTTAAGCATCTGCCTTCAGCTCAGGGAGTGATCCCAGCGTTATGGGATCGAGCCCCACATCAGGCTCCTCCACTATGAGCCTGCTTCTTCCTCTCCCATTCCCCCTGCTTGTGTTCCCTCTCTTGCTGCCTGTCTCCATCTCTGTGGAATAAATAAATAAAATTTTGAAAAGAAAATTAACAAGGCAGGAAATTTAAAAAAGTCAGAGAGGATGTGGAGAAAGGGGAACCCTCTTACACTACTCGTGAGAATTCAAGCTGGTACAGCCACTTTTGAAAACAATATGGAGATTCCTCAAGACGTTAAACACAGAGCTATCCTACGACCCACAAATTGCACTACTGGGTATTTACCCCATAGACACACAGTAATGAAAAGAAGGGGCACCAGTATCCCAATGTTCATAGCAGCAATGTCCATAATAGCCAAACTGTGGAAGGAGCCAAGATGTCCTTCAGCCGATGAATGGACAAAGAAGATGTGGTTCATCTATACAATGGAATGTTACTCAGTCATCAGAAAGGATGAATACCCACCATTTGCACCAAGGTGGATGGACAGGAGGGGATTATGCTAAGTGAAATTAAGTCAAGCAGAGAAAGACAATTATCATATGGTTTCACTCCTATGTGGAATGGAAGGAATAGCATGGAGGACATTAGAAGAAGGAAGGGAAAAGTGAAGAGGGGGAATGAGAGGGGGACATGAACCATGAGAGACTACTGACACTCGGAAACAAACTGAAGGTTGCAGAAAGGGAGGGGAAGGGGAATGGGTTATCCTGGTGATGGGTATTAAGGAGGGCACGTGTCATAATGAGCACTAGGTGTTATATGCAAACAATGAATCATGGAACACTACATCAAAAACAAAAGAAGTACTGTAGGGTGACTAACATAATTTTAAAAAAAGAGAAAGATATGAAATCCATACAGGAAAACTGTCACTATTTGCAACTGACACGAAATCCCGAAAGATTCCACAAAAATAATGTTAGAATAAACAAATTTAAGAAAGCTGCAGGATATAATATACAGAGACCTGTTGTCTTTATTTTTTTTCAGATTTTATTTATTTATTTGACAGGAAGAGAAAAAGCACAAGCAGGGGGAGTGTCAGAAAGAGGGAGAATCAGACCCTCGCTAAGCGGGGAGCCCAACACTGGGCTCGATCCCCGAACTCTGGGATCATGACCTGAGCTGAAGGCAGACGCTTCACCTATGGGGCCACCCAGATGAACCAACTTCTTGCATTTCTGTATACTGATGACACACTTTCGCAAAGAGAAATTAAGAAAGCAATGCCATTTACAATTGCATAAAAAAAATATAGGAATAAAAGTAACCAAGAATGAGAAAGACATAGTACACTCAACACATGGCAGAAAAGAAATGAAAAACATGTGTGTCGAGGGGGCAGAATGTATGGGTCAAAGATTTGGAAGGCAACACAAACAAATGGAAGCATACGACATGCTCCTTAACTGGAAGAGTTAATTATGTGAACATGTCCATCGTACCCAAAGCAATTGACAGATGTGATGAAATGCCTATCTGAATTCCAGTGGCATTATTCAAGCAAATAGAAAACAGTCCTCAGACTTGTATGGAATCACAAAAGACCCCAAATACCCAATGCAACCTGGAGAAAGAAAGGTGCAGTCAACACACTCCTGGATTTCAAGGTAGATTACAAAGCTCTTGTCATCAAAACAGGATGGTACTGGCATAAACACAGACACCAGGTCAGTGGAACAGAACAAAAAGTTCAGAAACTTACCCACACGTAGATGATCCTAACTTACGACACAGCAGCAGAAGATATGCCATGAGGGAAGGACTGTCACTTCAGTGAGTGGTAACAGGCAAACTGGACACTAAATGCAGAAGAATATAACTGGGTCACTTTCTTACACCACACACAAAATTTTTAATGGATGAATGATTTGAACATAAGACCTGAATCCATAAACCTCCAAGAAGACACAGGTACTAAGTCTCTCGACATTGGTTTTGGCAAAGAGTCTTCAGATCGGACACCAAATGCAAAGGCAACAAAAGCAAAAATAAACAAGTGGAACAACATCAAACTGAAATCTTCCACACGGCAAAAGAAACCAGCAAAAACTTAAAAGGCCACTGACTGAATAAGAAAAAAGTATCTGCGAATCATATGTGTTAGAAGACGCTAATATCCAAAATACACACAACACTCATACAAATAAAAAAAACTGTATAAAAAATGGGGGGAGGGGCGCCTGGATGGTGCAGTCATTAAGCGTCTGCCTTCAGCTCAGGGCGTGATCCCAGTTTTGGGATCGAGCCCCACATCAGGCTCCTCCACTGGGAGCCTGCTTCTTCCTCTCCCACTCCCCCTGCTTGTGTTCCCTCTCTCGCTGGCTGTCTCTATCTCTGTCAAATGAATAAATAAAAAAAATCTTTAAAAAAATGGGGGGAATATGTGAATAGAAACAATCCAAAGATGGCACACAGGTGTCAACAGACAGAAAACGATGTTCGACATCACTAATCTTCGTCAGGGAAACATCAGTCAAACCCACAATCGGCTATCCCCTCACAACTGTTGGAACAGAAATTGTCCCAGAGACAGACACCACGTGGGGTCATGGGTGTGCAGACGAGGAGACTCTGTGCACTGTTGGTGGGAATGGAAATTGGTGCAGCCACTGTGACAAACGATATGGAGGTTCCTGAAAAAATAAATACAACTACCACATGACCCAGTAATGGCTCTACTGAGTATTGATTTGGAGAACACAAAAATACTGCCTCAAAAAGACAGATGCACTCCCACGTTCACTGCAGCATTATTCACAATAACCAGGCATGGAAACACAGACCTTGGGGGCCTTATTCCAAGTAACTCAGACACAGAAAGACCAATACCAGATGCTGTCATGTACATTCCACGTGGAATAAACAAATACTGAACGCATAGATACTGAGAGCAGATTGGTAGGTTCCAGATTCAGGGATGGGGTGGTAGAAACGGGTGAAGGTGTTCAAACTCTCAATGTTTGAGTGAGAAAATCCGACAGTCATGAAATGTTCTGTCCAGCATGGAGACTAAAACTAACCCCGCAGCATGGGGTATAGGTTTCCCTGCTCTTTGAAAGTACAGGGCTTCTGAGAAACCTTGCACAGCAGAAATGGTGTAAAGAAGGAATGGCTGTTAATTTACACGGAACAATTAGACAGTGTGCTCAGACTCCAAAATTCCTTCTCTTTGGCTTTTCTTAGGCCTCAGCACACAAGTTTCTAAGGGAGGCCCGGCATAAATGAAGATAAAGCACAGCAGAGGATCACGGACACCATTCAAAGTGCTGGTGGCTGGATGTGGAGAGTGGTTCCCAGAGGAAGGAGCTGGTTGGGGTGCACGCCGCCTCTGTCGTGCTTCTCCCCAAAACAGATGCTGACCGCGATTCTCACTGTTCACCTTTTTTCATAAGAGGAAAATCCTCTTCAGGTCTCTTCCTCTTACTGAAGCTGGGTAATAACGTAGTTCTTTCAAGAAAGCCCAGTGTCTTACTGTGAACGTTTAAAAAGTGGGGGATACTTTTACTTGAGCATTGATGAGGGAGGAGATGTGAAAGGTTCTCCCAGACACAAACCTCAGCAGATCCACCTGGAAAGGCACATTCCTCAGCATGCGGAACACGGACTACCTCCTACGCCCCGAGAAACCCTCTCCTTCCCCTCGATCAGGACAACCCACAACAGCTGGGAGTTACCCCAACTCCTCCGTTCTCCTGCTCCTAATATCTAACTCATCAGCAAATCCTGTGAGCTCCATCTTCAAAATGGACCCAGAATAAGTCTAACCACACCATTCAAGGCCACCTGTCTGGTCCACAGTGCCTGAGTTCCTGGAAAAGCTTCATCATTGACCTGCCTTGCCATTTTCAACTCTCTGTCATCTGTTCTCAACACTGTAGCCAAGATGGCCTAGTGAAACAGCATCTCATGGGGTTATAACCCTGGAATGGCTTTCTGTCACCCTCTTTCACCTCTCTGAGCTCATGTCCTAAGCTGTCTCCTGTGGCCACAGGGGCTTCTAGCTGCTCCTGGACATACCTGGAATTCTCCTCCCCAGAGCCTTTGCACATGCTTTCCCTTCTGTTTTGAATGCTCTTGATGTGTTCTAACTCACCTTCTGAGAAGTCTGAATTGGAGTGACAGGGACAGAAGTTGAGGCTGTGTGTGTTGGGTGAGGCTGGTGGCTCAGAAGAAGGTTCTCTGCCAGCTCTCTGCCTGTGCCTCACTTGTCCTCAGCCAGGAATTTGCAGACAGCCCTCACCTGTCACAACTCTCATCCAGGAGACCCACAGCCACCCCTGGAGCCCACCCTGCCCACACCCTGCTTCAGAATGCATTCAGCTCTCATCTGGGACCCCTGTCAGCTTTACCCAGACCTGGAACTCCCCCGTCTCCTGCAAAGCTCCCGGATTCCCCTCTTCTTCCAAAATCACATGGCGCAAGGCTTTCATGAGAAAGCTATAACGCTAACTACTGAAAGGTTCACACCTACTTTCCCCTTCTGTTGCCTTTCTTTCCACCTTCTTTCCTACCTGTGCAAACTGTAACATATCAGTGGAACATGAACATGCTCTGAGACCGAATATTTCATTGCAGCTTTCTGAGGACTCCTTATGTGATAAGCAACTAGTGTATCCTACAACAGGGTGTTTTACAAATATCATCTATAGAAGACTACAGCCAAATTCACTACAATTTTACCTCACTCTTCATGAAGCAGAACACTTTTTCCTTTGTCCTCTTACTTAAATTCCAGTTAGTTCACATGCCATGGAATATTCGCTTCAGGGGTAGGATTTAGTGATTCCTCACCTGCATACAGTACCCGGTGCTCATCACAAGTGCCGTCCTTAATACCCCTCACCCATTTAACTCATCGCCCACGCCCCTGTCCTGCAGCAACACTCAGTTTGTTCTCCAAGGTTGAGTCTATTTCCTTGTTTGCCTCTCATCACCCCTCCACTCTGTTCATCTGTTTTCTTTCTGAAATTCCACAAGCGTGAGAGCATAGGATATTTGTCTTTCCTCAATGATTTTGCTTAGCTTAATACACTCTAGATCCCTGCACATCCTTGCAAATGGTAAGATTTCATTCTTTTTGAAGCTGGGTCATATTCCAGTATATATATGTATCCCACATTTGCTTTATCCATTCATCAGTGCATGGACGTTGGGATTCTCTCCATAGTTTGGCTACTGTGGACATTGCTGCTATAAACATCATGGTGCATGTACCCCCTTTGAATCTGCATTTTTGTATCCTTTGGGTAAATACCTAGTACAGCAATTCCTGGATCATGTGGTTGTTCGATGTTTAACTTGTTGAGGAACCCCCACACTGTTTCCTAGACTGGCTGCACCACTTTGCATTGCCACCAACAGGATGGGAGGGTTCCCCTTTAAGCAGAACATTATCTGCCGGCAATTTCATAAGAGGAAACAAAACCTCTGGGAGATGCACCCAGGGTCAGGGAAGCAGTTGCAGACTTCACCCCAAGGCTCCTGACGCCAAGCCCCTTGAAGCCACCAGCATGCCACTATCCAAAAGAATTCCCAGACTCTCCTTCTGACTCCACCACCAAAGAAACTACAGAGAGAATATGGCACCTCAAAATATCGAGATAATACATTTAGTAAAACTAGAAAGTCAAACTGAACTTTTAAACAGGAACAGGCCGGTTTGGATAATTTTGAATTTCCCCTCCACCCTAATTTTAACTCTTCTGATGAATAAACTAATCAATGATGAAACATCACCTTTGTCAAATGACATCATCCAAGTTTGTATCAGATGAAAAAAGCCACCCAACTCTAGATGCTGGCCACTCAACCATATCTTAGGCCCAATTGAATAAACACTGTTAGATGAAGGAACAAATTAGATGTTACAAACAGGCACAGAGTGAATCTCACCTTCCCTTTCTAATAAAAGAGGGTTCCTAGGAAACAGATGGTCAAAATACATTTGTAAGCAATAAATGGACAGAGAAATTGTGATCCCCTGCAATGTTCTACCTGCAGGGAAATTAAGTAATTCTTGCACCAAACCCAGAATGCTGACAGCTACTTCAATTTTTCTTTGTGGCTCAACTAGAGAAAAGAGAAAAGCCCAGGAGGTTTTGCGATAATGAGAGGTTTTACCTCCAGCCCTGATATAGTTAGGACATTTTGCCAAACATACCTGTGCTTTCTCTGAACACTGGCGTCCTGTGACAAGCTGCCTCGCTGACTCCGATGCTGACGTTCAAAACCTCATGTTTCTTGGAGCCAGAGCAGAGAAGTGCTGTCAGGTGGGGAGAAGAAGGCACCTTTGACCTAAAGCCTGCACACCTGCTTCGGTTTCTGGGTGAAGGGGCAACACATACTTGTTGTTTATCAGTAATTATCTTCATTCTCAATAGACCAATGACCTTGCCTTTTCTGGAAAGCAGACTTACTCTTCTAAAGAAACCCTCAATTCATCTATTCCCAATGCAATTAGAGTGGGGTCTGGTTTACGCCCTCCTTCAGGCCCCGAATTGGAGGATTTTTCTGCATGATTCTAATAGCCAATTACCACTATCCTGCGGGCACACGGGCCATAATGCTGAAGTTGGGGGATGGCTCTGGGTCTTGCTACTGCCACACCTGTGCCTGGGGGACCAGGGCACACCCCGCTGAACTTGGGGTACTGCTCACGATGCATCACCTGCACTGTGTCAGAGAACTGGGGGACACATCACTGAAGGTGGGGACTCTGTGAGGTCCTTACCCGCACTCTACCCGGGGAACAGGGGAAACCCTGAAATTCTGCAACCAATCCCACAAAAGCTCAGGTGAGTGGGCGCCCTGGAGTTCACAGGTATGGGGAATAAGGCCAGTTGAGGACATGGGGCAGAAGAGACTTTAAAGGGATAAAGAAAACTCACCTGAGTCCCCACAATGAACCCTCTCCAGGTGCCCTTCCAGAACCCTGCCTCCCACCTGGGGCGCACCCTACCCCTGGACCCCCCCCCCCACCCTCGGTGCACGCTGCTCACTAACCAGCAGTGACTTCCGCAGGGCTACTCTCTCTCTCCCAGTGCCCCTTCTTCTGCCCCAGGTCTGCACCCCACTGCAACTCTGGAACAGCCCACAGAGACGGAGCTCCACCCCCAAGTGGTGATTGGTCAGGCAACGTGGTGCCCCAGCCCCTGGGATGCCAGGCAACCCGCCCTCAAGCCCCTGGAACCCTGAAAGTGCAGGGGGTCCAAAAGGCGCCTCCTCTACCCAACACCCAGCACAGGCATGGGTGGGGTTCTGGGCCGGGCTCCCTCCACACACCTGGCCCCTTCCAGGAACCCCTCTGGCTGCAGACCACCCTCAGAGTCCTGCCCCTTCCCTTTCTGCACCAGCCCTCCCTGCTGGGGTGTGCCTGGTTCTGGGCAAGGTCAGTGGCTCTCCCAACATCCAAGGCTTGGGCTTTAGGAAATGCAATGATTTCATGCATTTTCAGTATGTACATGTCAGTATGACTTTAATCTTATGGGAGCCAAAGAGGTTCTTTATATTTTCTTAACTTCATGTTGGCATTTTGGTTATTGTTTTCTTCTCGAAGCAGATGTAAAACATGTGCTTGGGGCAGAAATAGGGCCCATGCTTTGAGTTTTTGCCCAATCATTTTGAGCCGGGTAAAATGTTAAAGGATAGCTTCCCTGGGATCCCAGGATCAGGGCCCACAGATGATATAAGATAAAAATTACTTTCATCATTATAATTACTCCTAAATGGAGGAATTTGAGACAAAAGCACCTTTCACAAGAGTACCAAGAAATCAAAATGATGCCCACAGAAGGCTACCTGCTCCATGGTCAGCACAGGTAACAGAAGTGTTCACAGTCTCTGGACTCCTGCCCTTCTCCTGCCCAAATCGCTGAAGCACACAGACCACTTAAAATCAGAATTGTTTAAATGCTAGACACCTTAGAGATGTCTGGCACCATTCCCTTGGACTGCAGAAGAAAACACAGTAGCTCATTGTCACAAACTAATTTCAACATGAAGTGCCCCCTGGATGCACTAAGTTCTTTCTCTGCAAATGTTGTCTAATCTAAGTCACAGTCATACCATATAAACACTACGATGGCTGGGAAGTCATCGTAGGTAAGGGAATATTTTAGCCATGTTTATAAGCATTGGCTCACGTTGTAGAAGAGGCTGAGCTGAGTGTTTTTAAATACTATTTCAGACCTGTTTTACAGCACCCTCTGAACATACCAGAGCCTGAATGGACTGAAAAAGATAGTTGGTTTCAGTGACTTCAATACCAGAAAAATATTATACTGTCTCTATTCCTAAGGATCTTTGAGTATCTTACCCAGAGTCCTCCACTGAGATAATGATCTTAATGATCACCATGGGCAGAGGTGAAAAGGCCCGCTGAATTCGTTCCAGTTGTCCACATGACAAGAAAATCCTGATACTTGATAGGTTTCCAGATCGAGAAGGCCAGAGATAAGAGGGAAATAGTACCCTGTATGGAACAACAAGGGATTTGGAGTCAATTTGGGGATCCCACTTAGGTTTCTGACACTAAAATCCTCTGTGACTCATATCATCCGAGTCCCTGTCTAACCACCTGAACATGTGCCTAAAAATATCTACACCCTAGTTGAGAAGTTTAAGAGGCAGAATGCTACAAAGAGCCAGTATGATGTCTCTCAGGAACAGGGGCTCAGGAAGCCATAATTGCTATTGGGTCTATTTCTTTTCCAGAAGAAAGAACACATGTTGAATCCATATTCCTAATAGATGACTCACCAGATGATTTTCAAACCTGAAGGAAGGCCAAGAAGTCGCTCTTGTGTCATATTTCACTCAGAAATCATGTTGTTGGACTGGTGAGGACGATACCATAGCAACGTCATCACTAAGAGTGGGGAGCTTCTAATTTCCATACGGCCATGTTGACCCCCTTAGCTCAGAGCAACCAGAAAGGGCAGCTGGGGAGGGGGCACCGTCATCACTATGAGAGGGGAGCTTCCCATTTCCATATGGCCATGTTGACCCCCTTAGCTCAGGGCCACCAGAAAGCACAGCTGAGGCGGACCACAGGCCAAGGCTGCCAGGTGTGGCTGGGGTAGGCAGAACTCTGACTTAAGGCTCAACTCCTGTCTAGGTTATTATAATGCTCTTCACAAAGAAAGTGCCATTGTGTGTGAGCCCTCATGTAGAAAAGGTTCAGAATTTCCATTGAGATTCCCTCTCTGACCTTTAGGATATGTAGCAAAGTTCCATTTAATTTTTAAACATTGAAGGACTTCCTAGTTTTATTTTCGCTATGACTGTGGCTCAATTCCCCTGTGGTCTAAGAATAGAATCTAGTTAATTTCAGGGTTTAACATTTGTAGCCTTGACTCGTGGCCCCACCTATCATGTATTTGGGTAAAGAGTCTATGACCACTTGAAATAATGTATTCTGCACTTATTATGGAATGTTCCCTATATGTCAATTAGGTCACATTTTTACCAATGTTTTGTCTGCTTTTTCGGTCAGATATTGAGAAAGGTATATTAAAATCTTCAAACAACGCTGCTCTATTCAACGTTGCATCAGAGAATCTACCAGTGTTAGAAGGCAAGAGAAACAAAAAGTATAACGAATTGAGGGGATAATTGTGACTATTCACAGATAATACGATTGTGTACATAGAAAATCCAAAACAGTCTATAAATACCCTATTAGAATTAAAAATGTAATTTATAAATTTGAGATGGATTGTAGCTTCCCATTGGACAGTTTCTGAAAGAAAACGTAGAACCTGTCAATCTTGGGGTAGGACATAGGGTGCACTAACCATTTAAAAGAATTCAGTGGGACTTCATAAAAATGTGACATTTCTCCTTATCTTATGACCATATGAAAATGAAAAAGTGAACCGCAGGCTGGGAAGTAAAGATTTGCAATACACACACTGACAAGACTTGTCAATAAAGAATTCCTGCTCATCAACCATAAAAAGTCTATTTATAAACGAATACTTCACAAAAGATTGACTGATGGCCAATAAGAACAGGAAAGGGTGCTCTACAGTATTATTTTCAGGAACAGCAAGGCCTTTCCTAAGATGAAAACATACACACAAACCATTATTCCCTAGATGGATGACGTCCTTATTTCTGAGGACAGCTTGAAGAACAGACTAGCATCAAAGTAAAGTGATGGAATTCCTGACACTCAGAGGATGGACAATTGACCTCAAACTACAGTACAATTTCTAGGCATCATTCGGTCCTCTGAAGGCAGACAACTACCACACCCCTTCCTCCACCACACAGGTTGCTTCCCAACCCCTACCATAAAAGAAGAAGATGAGAAACAGATAGGACTAGTAGGAAATAGCAAAAATCACATGTGGGGATTATCCTGAAACACACTGATCACATAACTAGTGTAAGGAAGTGTAGGGAACTGACAAGGACAGAGACTCAAGAGGTACTTCTTTGGGAAATGGTGTCTGAAATCTTCACACTTTGGTACCTGCTAATGAGGGCTCTGAGCATACCCTAAGGTTTGCTCACAAGGGTCTGCAACACCATCGCTGAGGACTGAAACTCTTTTAGACCTCAAAGCTTGCCTGATTGACTATTGGACTAAGAGATTCCCATGTTCTGAAAACAGATACCAACTCATTGAAAGGTTCACCTGGGCTCTCTCGGAGGCCCTACAAGAAGCTGAACCATTCACTGAAAATCAATTACACACACACACACACACACACACCTGTCATTTCATCAATTACTTAAACATTCAAGGTTCTTCCTACCTTATCTTTTTCACATTGATATTTATACTCACATGAAATGTCATCATTTCTAATGAACATTGATGTCAAAATAGAGATCCATTGACACAATATTCACAAAATGGAACTTCTCTGCTGTCATTTTCAATATAGCGTTTTTTAAAGTTCATACATATTTTAGGTTTTTGGTAACTTATACAGGAGAAGATCAGCATTGAAAAACTCTAAATACTGACAATGAGATTTAAGCCTAGAGAACAAATATTGTCCAATTTCATGGATAATAAGGAACCAAAGGGAAAGCATGGAAGCTGTAGTCGAATAATTTTACACATATGCATCCTCTATTATTCTACTACTGAGGGGCGTGTTTTATTACCACTATGAATGCATCAATTGTCTTCCACGTGCACCTGCACAGGTGTAATGAATTACTGCAGTAGAATGAAATGTCTAGGAACTACTTGGCGGCATCTATCATGAACAATGAAATTTCGATCTTATATTTGGTGAACTTCCACTGTTTGTCCCTTTAGACAATGGACCCTAAACAGAAGGGGGAATGAACCACGAGAGACTATGGACTCTGGGAAACAAACTGAGGGCTTCAGAGAGGAGAGGGGTGGGGGATTGGGATGGGCCAGTGATGGGTATTAAGGAAGGTACATATTGCGTGGAGCACTGGGTGTTGTATGCAAATAATGAATCACGGAACACTACATCAAAAACTAAGGAAATACTGTATAGTGACTAACATATCATAATAAAAAATTATTATTAGAAAAAAATTAAAGGTAAAAAAAAACAAGATAGCTTTTTTGTTTCAAGAACAATCACAATTGAGAAAAAACTAACTTCCAATCCCTAAAGCCAAACACAGACCAAGTTCCATTTCACTCCCCTTTATTCACATTCTCTGTGGGTTCTATTTCCCTACCTCCTTTCCTGCTGAGCAGGGAGCCTCGGCTCGATCCCAGAACCCTGGGATCATAACCTGAGCCAAAGGCACATGCTTACCTGGCTGAGCCAGCCAGGAGCCCCAGCCATGTTCTTCTTAAGCAAAAGGACACTTTCTCATGATGCCTTCACATGACTTCACGTGGTACCAGAGACCTTGCTTCTTGGAGGTTGCAGATGAAGGCAATTGCAAACTCTCACAGTGGTTTATCAAATACAATGACCTGCCTGGTGACAGTGAAACTCTTATGAGCCCATGAGAGGGTGCTGTGACACTCAGCTGTGGCTGGGCTGGCACAGAGAACCAAATCCATTTCCCTGCCTGATGTCTGTGAGGAACAGATGCCCCCAATGTGAATGAGACTCTGACACTGAGCTGTCCAGAGATGGCCATCCTCACAGAGGATGAGGATAAAGGACAATGCCTGAGGAGACCTCATCTGTCTCTTTTATCTTCTCATATTTTTGACAGTGGACAAATCACTGCCTAGGAGTCCCCAACTACCTTAGTCTCAACTGTGAATGGCCAAGAGGTTTTACAAATCACTTCAGATTTTGACCTCACAAATGCCCACAACCATTTACCATAGGGATTCAACATTAAGCAAAGATACTGTTCCTTGGAAGAGAGGTCCTGCCCACTGTTGTTTCTCACTTATATGCTCATCTTCCTTACCTCATGGTAACATAACCACCTTGATTCTTGATTCCATCTTCAGGAAGGCTGAGGTGACTTGAAGGGCATTACCCTGACATCGTTTTTCTTAGCAATAAGATGTGGACATTTCCCTAGTCCTACACACCCAAAGTTGATTCGGAATCAGGATTGAGGAGGCTGATGAGAGTTGAAGGTGTTTTCCTGTACAGGGTGGTTTATTACCAATAAGGATGGGTCAGAGTCCTCGAAATTCCAGAACCTTTTCATTAATGCTTCCTACTCGTGAAAGATAATGTACATTGGTCTTTCCCTGTATATTGTGGTGACTCAGAGAAAAGTGCTTAGCGCGTTCGTCAGACTTCCACGACCACTTTGGGGCTGGCTTCCATATTCACAAAGGATGATGTTAGGGCTAAGAGGGTTCCTGTACACTGTTATTTCTTACAGATAAGTGTATGGCATTTTTGTTATATTACCAGAGCCACTTAGCGCCGTGTTTGCCGGCCTCCTGAGGGGCCCCTCCCAAGGGGCCTGGTGCCACAACGCCGGGGATTGGGGACCCCTGAGCCCAGTGCCGGAGTCACCCTGCCGCCCCGCAATAACGCGGGCGGCTAGGGGCGCCGCCAGTCTTTCAGGGTGAGAGAACAGGCAGGGCCCTCCAAGTCCCCAGTGACTTTCGAAGGCCCCCCGCGCCAAAACGCTTGGGCCCACACTCCCTCTTGCCAGCGCCCTCACCTCGGCCTGCCCTTCCACCTGCCTCAGAGCTGGCGGAACGGGCCTGCTGGACTCCTGGGGGCTAACACTTACCCTAGGTCGGCCCCCGAGGGCCCCCTCCCAAGGAGCCTGGCACCACAATGCCGGGGATTTGGGAACCCGAGCCCCAGTGCTGGACTCACTCTGCCATCCCGCAAGCACCCATGGCGCTAGGGGCGTTGCCAGTCATTCAGGAAGGGCGAACGGGCAGGGCCCTCCGATCCCCCTGTGACCTTCGAAGGCCCCCTGCGCAAAAACTCTGGCTCCCTCGCTTCTGCTCGCCAGCGCCCTAATCTCGGCCCACCCCTACGCTCGGTGCAGAGCTGGCGGATCGGGCCTGCTGGCTTCCTGGGGTCTAACCCTATCCCTAGGTCACCACGAGGGGCCCCTCCCAAGTGGCCTGGCGCCGCATGCCATTGATTGGGGACCCCTAAGTCCCAGCGCCAGATGCACCCTGCCGCCCCGCCGCCACATGGGGAGCTAGGGGCATTGCCAGTCCTTCAGGGCGACAGAACGGGCAGGACCCTCCGAGCCACCTGTGACTTTCGAAGGCACCCCAAGGCAAAGCCAAAATGCTCTGGCCCACGCTCCCGCTCGCCAGCTGTCTCACCTTGACCCACACCTCCATTCACTGCACATGGGCTGATTGAGCCTGCCAGCCTCCTGGGGGCTAACCCTAACCCTAGGTTGGCCACCGAGGGGCCCGTCCCAAAGGGCCTGGCGGGACAACGCCGGGTATTAGGGACCCCCGAGCCCCAGCGCCGGATTCACTCTGCCACCACGCTGACACCCGGGCCGCTAAGGGTGCCGCTGGTCATTCAGGGCGGGAGAACGGGCAGGGCCCTCCGAGCCCATGGCGACCTTCGAAGGCCGCCCCATTCAAAATGCTTGAGCTCATGCTCCTGCTCCTCAGCGCCCTCACCTCGGCCCGCCCCTCCGCTCGCCGCAGAGCGGGCGGACGAGGCCTGCCCTCCATCTGGGGACTACCCATAACCCTAGGTTGGCCCCTGAGGGGCCACTCCAAAGGGGCCTGGCACCGCAATGCCTGGGATTGGGGACCCCCGAGCCCCACGCCGGACTGAAGGTCTCGCCCCGCCGCCACTTGGGCCGCTAGGAGTACCGTCGGTCATTCAGGGAGGGAGAATGGGCAGATCCCTCTGAGCCCCTGGTGACCTTCGAAGGCCCCCCGCGCCAAAACGCTTGGGCCCTTGCTCCCGCTCGCTTGCGCCCTCACCTCGGTCCGCCCCTCCGCTCGCTGCAGAGCCAGTGGATCGGGACTGCCGGCCTCCTGGGTGTTACCCTAACCGTTGGTGGGCCCCCGAGTGGGCCATCCCAGGTTCCTATTGCTGCAACACCGGGGATTGGGGACCCCCGAGCCCCAGCGCCAGACTCACCCTGCAGCCCCGCCACCACCCGGGCCGCTACAGGTGCCGCCGGTCATTCAGGGAGGGAGAACAGGCAGGGACCTCCGAGGCCCCTGGGGCCTTCGTAGGCCCCCCGCGCCAAAACGCTTGGGCCCACGCTCCCGTTCGCCAGCGCCCTCACCTCGGCTCGCCCATCTGCTCGCCACACAGCTGGCGTTTTGGGCCTGCCGTCCTCCTGAGGTCTAACTCTAACCCTAGGTCAGCCCCCGAGGCGTACCTCCCAAGGCGCTTGGTGCCACAATGCCGGAGATTGGTGACCCCCGAGCCGCAGCGCCGGACTCACATTGCCACCCCACCGCCACACGGGCCTCTAGGGCCGCTGCCAGTCAGTCAGGACGGGAGAACGGGCAGGGCCCTCCGAGCCCACAGCGACCATCGAAGGCCCCCTGCACCAAACGCCTGGGCCCATGTTCCTGCTCGCCAGCACCCTTGCCTCGGCCCACCCCTCCGCTCGCTGCACAGCCGGCATACGGGCCTGCCTACTCCTGGGAGCTAACCCTAACGCTAGGTCGGCGCCCGAGGGGCCCCTCCCAAGGGGCCTGGTGCCGCAAGCCAGGGATTCAGGACGCCCAAGCCTCAGCACTGGACTCACCCTGCTGACCCACCGCCACCCTGGCCACTAGGAGCGCTGTCAGTCATTCAGGGCGGGAGAATGGGCAGGGCCCTCTGAGCCCCCTGCGACTTTTGAAGGCCCCCCTCGCCAAAACGCTTGGGCCCATGCTCCCACTCGCCAGCACCCTCACCTCGCCCCCCCCCTCCGCTAGTCGCATAGCCAGCGGATTGGGCCTGCTGGCCTCCTGGGGACTATTGGTATCCCTAGTTCAGCCCACTAGGGGCCCTTCCCAAGGGGCCTGGCGCCGCAACGCTGGGGATTGGGAATCCACGATCCCCAGCGCTGGACTCACCCTACTGCCCCGCTGCCACCCGGGCTGGTAGGGGCGCCACCGATCATTCAGGGCGGGAAAATGGGCAGGGCCCTCCGAGCCCCTGCCGACCATCGAAGTCCCCCCACGCCAAAACGCTTGGGCCCTCACTCCCGCTTGCCAGCGCCTTCACCTCGGCCCACCCCTCCACTCGACGCACACCTGGCGGATAGGGTCTGCCGGCCTCCCGGGGGCTAACCCTAACACTAGTTCGGTCCCCAAAGGGCCCCTCCAAAGGGGCCTGGCACCACAACGCCGGGGATTGGGGACCCCCATGCCCCAGCGCCGGACTCACCCTGCCGTCCTGCCGCCACCTGGGCCGCTAGGGGTGCGGCCGGATATTCAAGGCTGGAAAACGGGCAGGGCCCTTGGAGCCCCCGGCGACCTTCAAAGGGCCCCTGCGCCAAAACGCTTGAGCCCAGGCTCCCGCTCGCCAGCGCCCTCACCTTGGCCTGCCCCTCCGCTCACCGGATAGCTGGCGGATCGGGCCAGCCTGCCTTCTGGTGGCTAAACCTAACCGTAGGTCGGCCACCGAGGGTCCCCTCCGATGGATGGGGCCTGGCGCCACATCGCCTGGGATTGCTGACCCCGAGCCCCAGCGCGGGATTCACCTTGCCGCCCCACCGCCAACTGGGCTGCTAGGAGTGCCGTCAGTCATTCAGGGCGGGAAAATGGGCAGGGCCCTCCGAGCCCCTGGCGACCTTCGAAGACCCCCCGCGCCAAAACGATTGGGCCCAAGCTCCTGCTCACCTGCGCCCTCACCTCGGACCACCCCTCCGCTCACCGCACAGCCCGTGGATCGGGCCTGTGGGCATCCTGGGGGCTAACCCTAACCCTAGGTCTGCCCCCAAATGGCCCTTCCCAAGGGGCCTGGCGCCGCAAAGCCGGGCATTGGGGACCCCCGAGACCCAGCACCGGACTCAACCTGCCGCCCCGCTGCCACCAGTGCCGTGAGGAGCGCCATCGGTCATTCAGGATGGAAGAACGGGCAGGACCCTCTGAGTCCCTGGCAAAATTCGAAGGCCCCTCGCGCCGAAACTTTGGGCCCATGTTCCCACTCGACAAATCGCTCATCTCAACCTGCCCCTCTGCTCGCCGCACAGCTGGAGGATCGGGCCTGCCGGCCTCCTTTGGGCTAACCCTACCCTAGGTCGGCCCCCGAGGGACCACTTCCAAGTGTCCGGTGCAGCCACGCCGGGGATTGGGGACCCCCCCCAGTGCTGGACTCACCTTGCCGTCCCGTTGCCAACCGGGCCGCTACGGGCACCACCGGTCATTCAGGGCGGGAGAACGGGCAGCGCCCTCCGAGCCTCTGGCGACTACGAAGGCCATCCGCGCCAAAACGCTTGGGCCGACGCTCCTGGTCGCCAGCGACCTCACCTCAGCACACCACTCCAATCGCCGCAGAGCTGGCGGATCGCGCCTGCCACCCTCCTGGGGGCTAACCTTAACCCAAGCTGGGCCCCAGAGGGGCCCCTCCCAAGGGGACTGGCGCCGCAACGCCAGGGATCGGGGAACCTGAGCCCCGGCTGCGATCTCACCCTGCCCCCGCGCCACCATCCGGGCTGCTAGGGGCACCCTCGGTCATTCAGGGCGGCAGAACTGGCAGGCCCCTCCGAGCCCCCAGCAACCTTTGAAGGCCCCCCGCGCCAAAACGCTTGGGCTCACGCTCCTGTTTGTCAGCGCACTCACTTCGACCCACCCCTCCTCTCGCCACACAGCTGGCAGATCCCGCCTGCCGGGCTTCTGGGTGTAACCCTAACCCTAGGTCTGTCCCCATGGGGCCCCTCCTAATGGGCCTGGCATCGCAATGCCGGGGATTGGGGATTCCCAGGCCCAGCGCCGGACTCACCCTGCCGCCCCACCACCACCCAGGCCGCTAGGGGCGTTGCCGGAATTTCAGGGCGGAAGAAAGGGCAGGGCCCTCTGAGCCCCCGCTGACCTTAGAAGGCCTCCCGCACCAAAACATTTGGGCCCACGCTCCCGTTCGCCAGTGCCCTCTTCTCAGGTCGCCCTTCTGCTCACCGAACATCTAGCGGATCGGGCCAGCCTGCTTCCTGGGGGCTAACCCTAACCCTAGGTTGGACCCCGAGGGGCCCCTTCCAAAGGCCTGGTGCCACAACGTCGGGGATTGGGGACCCCTGAGCCACAGTGCCAGACTCACTCTACCGCCCCTCCCCTACTGGCCCCTAGGGGCGCCGCCGGTCATTCAGGGCGGGAGAATGGGCAGGGCCCTCCGAGCCATGGCAACATTCAAAGGCTCAGGGCACCAAAACACTGGGGCCCACGCTCCCGCTCGCCATCGCCCTCAACTCGACCCGCACCTCCGCCCATCGCACAGTGGGCAGATCGGGCCTGCCGGACTCCTGGGAGATAACCCCAAACCCTACTTCAGCTCCCGAGGGGCCCCACCAAGGGGCCTGGCACCGCCACGCCGGGGCTTGGGGAATCCTGAGCCCCAGCTCCGGACTCACCCTGCCTCCCCACCGCCACCCTGGCCGCTAGGGTGCCGCCGGTCATTAAGGGCGGGGGAACGGGCAGGGCCATCAGAGCTCACGGCGACCATCGAAGGCCCCCCGCGCCAAAACGCTTGGGCCCACGCTCCCGCTCCCCAGCGCCCTCACCTCAGCTTGCCCCTCCGCTTGCCGCAGAGCTGGCGGATCGGGCCTGCCGTCCTCCTGGGGAATCTCCCTAACCCTAGGTCGGCCATTGACGGACCCCTCCCAAGGGCCCTGGCGCCGCAACGCCGGGGATGGGGGACCCCCGATCCCCAGCGCTGGACTTAACCTGCCCCCCTGCCACCACCCTGGCGACTAGGGGCACCGTCGTTCATTAAGGGCAGGAAAACGGGCAGCGCCCTCTGAGGCCCCAGCGACCTTCGAAGCCCTCCGCGAAAAAACGCTTGGGCCCAAGCTCTTGCTCACCAGAGCCCTCACCTCAGCCCGCCCCTCCGCTCGCCGCACAGCGGGTGGATCGGGCCTGCCGGCCTACTGGGGGCTAACCCTATCCCTAGGTCTGTCCCCGAGGGCCCCCACCCAAGGGGCCTGGCGCCGCAAGCTGGGGATGGGGGACCCCCAAGCCCCAGCGCCGGACTCACCCTGCCACCCCTCCGACATCCGGGCAGCTAGGGGCGCCGCAGGTCATTGAGGGCGGGAGAATGGGCAGGGCCCTCGAGCCCCCGGCGAACTTTGAAGACCCCCTCGCCAAAACGCTTGGGCTCATGCACCCGCTCGCCAGAGCCCTCACCTCGGTTCGCCCCTCCGCTCTCTGCACAGCCAGCAGATCGGCCTGCCGGCCTCCTTGGGGCTAACCGTAACCCTAGGTCGGCCCCTTAGGGGCCCCTCCCCAGGGGCCTAGCACCACAACGCCGGGGGTTGGGGATCCCTGAGCCCCAGTGCCGGATTCACCCTGCTGCCCCACCGCCAACCGGGCCGGTAGGGGCGCCGCTGGTCATTCAGTGCGGGAGGACATGTAGGGCCCTCCGAGCTATCGGTGACTTATGAAGGCCCCCAGAGCCAAAACGCTTGGGCCCATGCTCCCGTTCGCCAGCACCCTCACTTCGGCCAGGCCCTCTGCTTGCCGCACAGGAGGCACATCGTGCCTGTCAGCCACCTGGGGGCTAACCCTAAACATAGGTCGGCCCCCTAAGGTCCCCTCCTAAGTGGCCTGGACCCACAACGCCGGGGATAGGGTACCTCCCAGCCCCAGCGCCGGATTCACCCTGCCGCCCTTCTGCCAACTGGGTCGGTAGGGGCAACACCGGACATTAAGGGCGGGAGAACGGGCAGGGCCCTCCGAGCCCCCGGCGACCTTCGAAGGCCCCCCGCACCAAGGAACTTGGGTCCACGCTTCCGCTCGCAGTGCCCGTACCTCGACCCCCCGTCCGCTCACCACAAGCTGGCGGATCGGGTCGGCTGGCCTCCTGGGGGCTAACGCTAACCCTGGGTCGGCCCCCGAGGGGCCCGTCCCAAGGGACCTGGCACCGCAACGCCAGGGATTGGGCCCCCACAGCCCCAGCTCCGGACTCACCCTGCTGCCCCGCCACCACCTGGGCCACTAGGGGCGTCGCCCATCATTCAGGGAGGGAGAACGGGCAGGGTCCTCCGAGGCCCCTGCGACCTTAGTAGGCCCCCCGTGCCAAAAAGCTTGGGCCCATGCTCCTGCTCGCTAGCGCCTTACCTCGGCCGCCCCTCCGCTCGCCGCGAGCTGGGGGATCGGGCCTGCCGGCCTTCAGGGGGCTAACCCAAACACTAGGTCGGCCCCCAAGGGGCCCCTCCCAAGGGGCCTATCGCTGCAATGCCTGGGATTGGTGACCCCCGAGTCCCAGCGCCGGACTCACCGTGCTGCCCCGCCGCCACCCGGGCCGGTAGGAGAGCCGTCGGTCATTCAGGGCAGAACAACGGACAGGGCCCTCCGAGCCCCCGGCGCCATTTGAAGGCCCTCTGCACCAAAACCCTTGGGCCCACGCTCCCGCTCGCCAGCACCATCACTTCGGCCCACCCTCCGCTCACTGCACAGCTGGCGGATTGGGCCTGACGGTCTCCTGGGGGCTAACCCTAACCCTAGGTCGGCCCTTGAGGGGCCCCTCCCAAGGGGCCTGGTGCCGCAACGCCAGGGATTTGGGACCCACAAGCCCCAGCGCCGGACTCACCCTCCCGCCCCGCTGCCACCTGGGCCTCTAGGGGCACCGCCGGTCATCCAGGGCGGGAGAACGGGCAGGGTCCTCCAAGCCCCTGGTGACCTTTGAAGGCCCCCACACCAAAACGCTTGGGCCCACGCTTCTTGCTAGTAAGCGCCCTCACCTCGGTCCGCCCCCCCTCTCGCTGCACAGACAGCGGATTGTGCCTGCCAGCCTCCTGGGAACTAACCCTAACTCTAGGTCTGCTCACGAGGGGTCCCTCCCAAGGGGCCTGGCAATGTCACGCCGGGGATTGGGGACCCTCGAGCCCAGTGCATTACTTACCCTGCTGCCCTGCCACCACCCAGGCTGCTAGGGGCGCCGCCGGTTATTTAGGGCGGGAGAACGGGCAGGGCTCTCCAAGCCCCGGCGACCTTCGAAAACCCCCGCGCCAAAACGCTTGGGCCTATGCTCCTGCTCGCCAGCACCCTCTCCTCAGCCCGCCCCTCCGCTCGCTGCACAGCCGGCAGATCGGGACTGCCGGCTTCCTGGGGCTAACCCTAACCCTAGGTCGGCTCCCGAGGGGCCCATCCCAAGGGGCCTGGTGCCGCCACGCGGGTGATTGGGGACCCCTGAGCACCAGGGCCGAAGTCACCCTGCCGCCCTGCTGCGACCCGGCTCACTAGGGGCACCGTCCTCATTCGGGGCTGGGGAACGTGTAGGGCCCTCTGAGCCCCCGGCAACTTTTGAAGGCCCACCGCGCCAAAACGCTTGGGCCCAAGCTCCCGTTCGCAAGCGCCCTCACCTCGGCCCGTCCCTCCACTTGCCACACAGCTGGCGGATCGGGCCTGCAGGCCTCCTGGGGGCTAACCCTAAACCTAGGTTGGCCCCCAAGGGGCCCCTCCCAAGGTGCCTGGCACCACCACACCTGGGATTGGGGTCCCCTAAGCCCCATCGCCTGACTCACCCTGCCGCCCCGCCACCACCCGGGCTGCTAGGGGCGCCGCCGGTCATTCAGGGCGTTAGAACGGGCAGGGCTCTCCGAGCCCCCGGCAAGCTTCGAATGCCCGCTCGCCAAAACGCTTGGGCCCATGCTCCCACTCGCCAGTGCATTCACATCGACCCACCCTCCGCTCACAGTACAGCCGACGGATAGGTCCTGCTGGCCTCCTGGAGCTAACACAAACCCTACGTCGGCGCCCGAGGGGCCCCTCCCAAGGGGCCTGGCTCCGCCACGCCGGGGCTTGGGGACCCCCGAGCACCAGCGGCAGTCTCACCCTGCCTCCGCGCTGTGACCCGGCCCGCTAGGGGCGCTGTCCTCATTCAGGGCGGGAGAAGGGGCAGGGCCCTCAGAGCCCCGGGCGACATTTGAAGACCCCCGCGCCAAAACGCTTGGACCCACAGAACCGCTCGCCAGCGCCCTCACCTAGACTAGCCCCTCCGCATGCCACACAGCCAGCGGATCAGGCCTGCCAGCCTCCTGGGGGCTAAACCAAACCCTACGTCAGCCCCCGAGGGGCCCCTCCCAAGGGGCCTGGCTCCGCCACGCTGGGGCATGGGGACCCCCGAGCACCAGCGCCGGACTCACCCTGCCGCCCCACCATGACCCGGGGCACTAGGGGCGCTGCCGGTCATTCAGGGCGGGAAAGCGGCCAGGGCCCTGTGAGCCCCCGGCGACCTGCGAAGGCCCCCTGCGCCAAAACGCTTGGGCCCACGGTCCCGCATGCCAGCGTGCTCACCTCAGCCCACCCCCCCTCTTGCCGCACAGACAGCGGATCGGGCCTGCCAGCCTCCTGGGAACTAACCCTAACTCTAGGTCTGCTCACGAGGGGCCCCTCCCAAGGGGCCTGGCGATGCCACGCCGGGGATTGGGGACCCTCGAGCCCCAGCGCATTACTTACCCTGCCGCCCTGCCGCCACCCGGGCTGCTAGGGGCGCCACCGGTTATTTAGGGCGGGAGAACGGGCAGGGCCCTCCGAGCCCCCAGTGACCTTCAAAGGCCCCCCGCGCCAAAACACTTGGGCCTACGCTCCTGCTCGCCAGCACCCTCTCCTCAGCCCGCCCCTCCGCTCACTGCACAGCTGGCAGATCGGGACTGCCGGCCTCCTGGGGCTAACCCTAACCCAAGGTCGGCTCCCGAGGGGCCCATCCCAAGGGGCCTGGCACCGCCACGTGGGTGATTGGGGACCCCCAAGCACCAGGGCTGAACTCACCCTGCTGCCCCGCTGCGACCCGGCTCGCTAGGGGCACCGTCCTCATTCGGGGCTGGGGAACGGGCAGGGCCCTCTGAGCCCCCGGTGACATTCGAAGGCCCAACACGCCAAAACGCTTGGGCTCATGCTCCCGCTCGCCAGCGCCCTCACCTCGCCCCACCCGTCCGTTCTCTGCACAGCCGGCGGATCGGGCCCCGGCCTCCTTTGGGCTAACCCTAACCCTAGGTCGGCCCCCAAGGGACCCCACCCAAGGGGCCAGGCGCCACCACGCTGGGGCATTTGGATCCCTGAGCCCTACTCCAGACTCACCCTGCCGCCCCGCCGCCACCCGGGATGCTAGGGGCGCCACCGGTCATTCAGGGAGGAAGTACCGGCAGGGCCCTCTGAGCCCCCGATGACCTTCGAAGGCCCCCCGCACCAAAACGTTTGGGCCTAAGCTCCTGCTCACCAGCGCCCTCACCTCGGCTCACCTCTCCCCTCGCTGCACAGCAGGCGGATCGGGCCCCGGCCTCCTTTGGGCTAACCCTAACCCTAGGTCGGCCCCCGAGGGACCCCTCCCAAGTGCCTGGAGCCACCACGCCGGGGATCCGGGACCACTGAGCCCCAGCTCCAGACTCATCCTGCCGACACACCGCCACTCTGGCCGCTAGGGGCGCCACCGGTCATTTAGGGTGTGAGAATGGGCAGGGCCCTCCAAGCCCCCAGTGAAAAAGGAAGGCCCTCCATGCCAAAACGCCTGGGCCCACGCTCCCGCTTGCCAGCGCCCTCACCTCGGCCCGCCCCTCTGCTCGCCGCACAGCCGGCGGTTCGGGCCTGCTGGCCTCCTTTGGGCTAACCCTAAACCTAGGTCGGCCCCAGAGGAGCCCCTCCCAAGGGGTCTGGTGCCGCAAAGTGGGGATCGGGGACCCCTGAGCCCCAGCTCCGAACACACCCTGCCGCCCCGCCGCCACCCGGGCTGCTAAGGTCGTCGCCGGTCATTCAGGGCTGGAGAACGGGTAGGGACCTCTGAGCCATCGGCGACCTTCGAAGGTCCCCCGAGACAAAACGCTTGGGCCCACGCTCCCGCTCGCCAGCGCCCTCACCTCGGCTACCCCCTCTGCATGCGGCAGAGCCGGCGGATCGGGTCTGCCAGCCTCCTGGGGGCTAACCCTAACGCTAGGTCGGCCCCAGAAGGGCCCCTCCCAAGGGGCCTGGCGCCACCACGCCAGGGATTTGGGATCCCCAAGCCCCACCGCCGGACACACCCTGCCACCCCGGTGCCACCCAGGCTGCTAGGAGCGCCGCCGTTCATTCAGGGAGGGAGAACGGGCAAGGCCCTCTGAGCCCCCGCCGATATTCGAAGTCTCCCGGCGCCAAAACCCTAGGGTCCACGTCCCGCTCGCCAGTGCCCTCACCTCGGCCAGCCCCTCTGCACGCCGTAGAGGTGGCGGATCGGGCCTGCCGGCCTCCTTGGGGCTAACGAAAACCCTAGCTCGGCCCCCGAGGGACCCCTCCCAAGGGGCCTGGCAATGCCACGCCGGGTATTGGGGACCCCCGAGCCCGAGCTCTGGACTCACCCTGCCTCCCCGCCACCACCCTGGCCGCTAGTGCGCCGCCGGGCATTCAGGGCGGGAGAACTTGCTGGGCTCTCCGAGCCCCCAGTGAGCTTCGAAGGCCCCCCATGCCAAAACGCTTGGGCCCACGCTCCCGCTTGCCAGCGCATTAACGTCAGCCCACCCCTCTGCTCGCTGCACAGCCGGCGGATCAGGCCGGCCGGCCTCCTTTGGGCTAACACTAACCATATGTCGGCCCCCGAGGAACCACTCCCAAGTGCCTGGCGCTGCCACGCCGGGGATTGGGGACCCCCGAGCCCCAGCTCCAGACTCACCCTGCCGGCCTGCCATCACACCGGCCACTAGGGGTGCCACTGGTCATTCAGGGCGGGAGAACGGGCAGGGCCTTCTGAGCCCCCGGTGACATTCGAAGGCCCCCTGCGCCAAAATGCTTGCGCCCACGCTCCCGCTTGCCAGCGTGCTCACCTCAGCCCGCCCCTCGATCGCTGCACAGCCGGCAGATAGGGCCTGCCAGCCAACTGGGGGCTAACCCTATCCAAAGGTCAGCCCCCGAGGGGCCCATCCCAAGGGTCCTATCGCCGCAACGCTGGGCATTGGGGAACCCCAAGCCCCAGTGCCAGGCTCACCCTTCCACCCCGCCCCCACCGGGCTGCTAGTGGTGCCGCCGATCATTCAGGGCGGGAGAATGGGCAGGGCCCTCCGAGCCCCCGACGACTTTCGAAGGCCCCCCGCGCCAAAACGCTTGGGCCCACGCTCCCGCTCTCCAGCACCCTCACCTTGGCCCGCCCCACCGCTCACCGCACAGCCGACGAATCGGGCCTGCCGGCCTCCTAGGGTCTAAACCTAACCCTAGGTCGGCCCACGAGGGGCTCCACCCAAGGTGCCTGGCGCAGCCACGCCGGGGATTGGGGTCCCCCGAGCACCATCGCCGGACTCACCCTGCCGCCCCTCCGTGACCCGGCCCACTAGGGGCGCCGTCCTCATTCAGAGCGGAAGAACGGGAAGGGCCATCCAAGGCCCGGTGACCTTCGAAGGACCCCCGGTCCAAAACGCTTGGGCCTACGCTCCCGCTCACCAGCGCATTCACGTCGGCCCGCCCCTACGCTTGCTGCACAGCCAGCAGATCGGGCCTGCCAGCATCCTTTGGGCTAACCCTAAACCTAGGTCGGCCCCAGAGGAGTCCCTCCCAAGGGGCCTGGCGTCACCACGCCAGGGATTGGGGATGCCCGAGCCCCAGTGCCGGACTCACTCTGCCGCCACGCCACCACCCAGGCCACTAGGGGCGCCTCAGGTCATTCAGGATTGGAGAACGGGAAGGGCCCTCCGAGCCCCTGGCGACCTTTGAAGGCCCCCTGTGCCAAAATGCTAGGGCCCACGCTCCCGCTTGCCATTACCCTCACCTTGGCCCTCCCCTCCGCTTGCCACTCAGCTGGCAGATCAGTCCTGCCGGCCTCCTGGGGGCTAATCCTAACCCTAGATCGGGCCCGAGGGGCCCCTACGAAGGGGACTGGCGCCGCCACGCCGGCGATTGGAAACCCTCGAGCCCCAGCGCAGGACTTACCCTGCCGCCCCGCCGCCACCCAGGCCTCTAGGGGCGCCACCAGTCATTCAGGATGGGAGAACGGGCAGGGCCCTCCGAGCTCCTGGCGACATTTGAAATCCCCCTGCGCCAAAACGCTTGGGCCCACACTCCTGCTGCCCAGCACCCTCACCTCAGCCCGCCCTTCTGCTCACCGCACAGCCGGCGGATTGGGCCTGCAGGCCTCCTGGGGGCTAACCCTAACCCTAGGTCGGCCCCCGAGGGGCCCCTCCATAGCGGCCTGGCGCCGCAACACCGGGGATTGAGGACCCCTGAGCCCCAGCGCCAGACTCACCCAGCTGCCCCGCCGCCTTGCGGGCCGCCTGGGGCGCCGCAGATCATTCAGGGCGGGAGAAAGGGCAGGGCTCTATGAGCTCCTGGTGATCTTTAAAGGCCCCCCGGGCCAAACGCTTGGGCCCAAGCTCCCGCTCGCCAGCGCCTTCACTTCGGCCCGCCCCTCCGCTCGCCGCACCACTGGCGGATCGGGCCTGTCGGCCTCCTAGGAGCTAACACTAACCCTAGGTCGGCCCCAGAGGGGCCCGTCCGAGGGGCCTGGCGCTGCCACACCAAGGATTGGGGACTCCTGAGGCACAACGCCAGATGCAGCCTGCTGCCCTGCCACCACCCGGGCCACTAGGGGCGCTGCTGGTCATTCTGGGCTGGAGAACGTACAGGGCCTTCTGAGCCACCCTCGATCTTCGAAGGCCCCCACGCCAAAACGCCTGGGCCCACGCTCCTGCTTGCCAGCACTCTCACCTCAGCCTGCCCCTCTGCACGCCGCAAAGCTGGCAGATCAGGCCTGCCGAAATCCTGGGGGCTAACACAAACCCTGTGTCAGCCCCCGAGGGGCCCCTCACAAGGGTCCTGGAGCCGCCACTCCTGTGCTTGGGCACGCTCAGCAGCAGCGCCAGACTCACCCTGCCACCATGCCACCACCCGGGCTGCTAGGGGCGGCGCCGGTCATTCAGGGCGGGAGAACGGGCTGGGATCTCCGAGCCCCTGATGACATTGGAAGGCCCCCCCGTGCAAAAACGCTTCAGCCAACGATCCCGCTCCCCAGAGCCCTCACCTTGGCCCGCCACTCCGCTCTCCACACAGCCGGCGTATCGGGCCTGCTGGCCTCCTTTGAGCTAACACTAACCCTAGGTCAGCCCCCGAGGGACCCCTCCCAAGTGCCTGGCACCATCACGCCAGTGATTGAGACCCCCAAGCCACAGCTGTGGACTCACCCTGCCGCTGCGCCTCACCTTGGCCCGCCACTCTGCTCTCCACACAGCTGGTGGATCGGGCCTGTCGGCCTCCTGGGAACTAACTCCAAACCCTACGTCGGCCCCCAAGGGGCCCCTCCCAAGGGGCCTGATGTCGCCACGCCAGGGATTGGGGATGCCCTAGCCCTAGCGCCAGACTCACCCTGCAGCCCCGCCTCCACCCTGGCCTCTAGGGGTGCCGCCGGTCATTCAGTGCGGGAGAACGTGCAGTGCCCTCCGAGCCCCCAGCAAACTTCGAAAGCCCCCTTGCCAAAACTCTTGGGCCCACGCTCCCACTCGCCAGTGCCCTCACCTCGGCCCACCCCTCCGCTCGCCGCACAGCTGGCAGATCTGGCCTGCCGGCCCCCTTGGGGTTAACTCTACACCTAGGTCAGCCCCGGTGGGCCCCCTCCCAAGGTGCCTGGTGCCGCCTCGCTGGGGACTGGGGTCCCCGGAGCCCCTTCGCCACACTCACACTGCCGCCCCACCGCCAACCGGGACACTAGGGGTGCCGCCGGTTATTCAGGTTGGGAGAACCGGTAGGGCCCTCCGAAACATCGGCGACATTCGAAGGCCCCCCCGCACCAAAAGGCTTAGGCCCATGCTCTTGCTCCCCAGCGCCCTCACCTAGGCCCACCCCACTGCTCGCTGCACAGCTGGCGGATTGGGCCTGCCGGCCTCCTGAGGGCTAACCCTAACCCTAGGTCAGCCCCTGAGGGGCCCCTCCCAAGGGGCCTGGCGTCACCACAACACGGATTGGGGACCCCCGAGCCCCAGGTCTGGACTAACCCTGCCGCCCTGCGTCCATCTGGGCTGCTATCGGCACCACCGGTCATTCAGCGCGGGAGAATGAGCAGGGCCCTCAGAGACCCTGGCAACATTCGAAGTTACCCTGCACCAAACGCTTGGGCGCACGCACCCGCTCCCCAGCACCCTCACCTTGGCCCACCCCTCCACACCCCGCTCAGCCGGGGGATCAGGCCTGCCTGCCTCCTGGGGGCTAAACCTATTCCAGGTCGGCCCCCGAGGGGCCCCTCCCAAGGGGCCTGGCGTCGCCTCGCCAGGGATTGGGGACGCCCGAGCCCCAGCGCCGGACTCACCCTGCCGCCCCGGCACCACCCGGGCCGCTAGGGGCGCCGCCGGTCATTCACGGAGGGAGAACATGCAGGGCCTTCCAAGCCTCCGTCGACCTTTGAAGGACCCCGCGCCAAAACTCCTGGGCCGACGCTCCCGCTCGCCAGCGCCATCACCTCGTCCTGCACCTCTGCAAACTGCACAGCCGGCGGATTGCGCATGTCGGCCTCCTGGGGGCTCCTCCCAAGGGACCTGGCACCGCCACACCGGTGCTTGGGGACCCCCAGCACCAGCGCCAGACAAACCCTGCCGCCTTGCTGCCAACCCGGCCGCTAGGGACGCCGCCACTCATTCAGGTCGGTAGAATGGGCAGGGCCCTCTGAGCCCCCGGCGACCTTCGAAGGCCCCCCGTACCAAATCGCTTGGGCCCATGTTCCTGCTCGCCAGCTTGCTCACCTTGGCCCGCCCTCTGCTCAACACACAGCTGTCGGATCAGGCCTACCGGCCTCCTGGGGGCTAACCCTAACCCTAGGTTGGCCCCCAAAGGGCCCCTCCCAAGGGGCCTGTCGCCACAACACTGGGGATTGATGACCCCCAGCCCCAGCGCCGGACTCACCCTGCATCTCCGCCGGCACCCAGGCCGCTAGGGCACCACCGGTCATTCAGGGCGGGAGAATGGACAGGGCCCTCCCAGTCCCAGTGAACTTCTAAGGCCCCAGGAGCCAGAATTCTTGGGCCCATGCTTCCGCTCACCAGCGCCCTCACCTCAGCCAGCCCCTCTGCTGGCTGCACAGCCAGCGGATTGGGCCTGCCAGCCTCCTGGGGCTAACCCTAACCCTAGGTTGGCCCCCGAGGGGAACCTCCCAAGGGGCCTGGCGCAGCAATGCCAGGGACTGGGGACCCCTGAGCTCCAGCGTCGGAGTCACCCTGCTGCCCCGACGCCACCCGAGCTGCTAGGGGCGCTGCCGGTCATTCAGTGCGGGAGAACAGGCAGGGCCCTTCGAGCCCCTGGCGACCTTCGAAGGCCAACTTGCAAATACGCTTGGGCCCACACTCCTGCTCACTAGCACCCACATCTCAGCCCGCCCCTCCACTTGCCGCACACCTGGCAGATCAGGCCTGCTGGCATCCTGGGGGCTAACTTTAACACTTGGTCGGCCCACGAGGGGCCCCTCCCAAGGGGCCTTGCGCCGCAACACCGGGGATTGGGGACACCCGAGCCCCAGCGCCAGACTCTCCCTGCCGCCCTGCAGCCAACTGGGCCAGTAGGGGCGCCGCCGATCATTCAAGGAGGGAGAAGGGGCAGGGCCCTCTGAGCCCCCGGCGACCTTCGAAGAACTCCTGCGCTAAAATGCTTGGGCCCACTTTTCCTCTCCCCAGCGCCCTCACCTCGGCCCACACCTCCACTCGCCGCACAGTGTGCGGATTGGGCCTGACGGTCTTTTTGGGGCTAACCTTAACCCTAGGTCGTCGCCCCAGGGGCCCCTCCCAAGGGTCCTGGTGCCACTACGCCGGGGATGTGGTACCCCAAGCCCCAGAGCTGGACTCACCCTCCACAACGCAGCCACCCGGGCTGCTAGGGGCACCACCGGTCATTCAGGGTGGGAGAACGGACAGGGCCATGGAGAAACCGGCAATATTTGAAGCCTCCCACCCCAAAATGCTGGGGCCCACCATCACGCTCCCCAGCACCTCCACCTTGGCCCGCCCACCTCTAGCCGCCTAGCCAGAGGATCACGCCTGCCGGCCTCATGGGGGCTAAATCTAACCCTAGGTCGGCCCACAAGGAGCCCTTCCCAAGGGGCCTGGCACTGCAACGCCGGGGATTGGGGATCACCGAGCCGCAGCGTGGGACTCACCCTGCTGCCCAACCGCGAACGGAGCCGCTAGGGGCATCGCCGGTAATTCAGGGCGGGAGAACGGGCAGAGCCCTGCGAGCCTCTAGCGACGTTCAAAGGCCCCTACTCCAAAACGCTGGATACCATACTCCCGCTCGCCGGGACCCTCACCTAGGCCCACTCCTCTGCTTGCCGCACAGACAGCGCATTGGGCCTGCTGGCCTACTGAGGTCTAACCCTAACCCCTAACCTTAAACCCTAAACCTTAACCCCTAACCCTAACCCTAACCATAACCCCTAACCCTTGCCCTAACCCTAACCCTACCCTAAATCTAACCCTAAACCCTAATCCTTAAACCCTAAACCCTAACATTAACACTAAACCATAAACCTTAACCCTAATCCCGAAGCCCTAAACAATAAGCCCTAACCTTAACCACTAACCCCAAACCCCAAACCCTAACCCTCCCCTTAACGCTACCCCTTCAGCTAACCCTACCCCTAACCCGTAAACTAACCCTAAACCTAAACCTAACCCGTACCCTAACCTGAACCCTAACCTTAACCCTAAACCCTAAACCCTGACCCTAACCCATACCCTAACTCATACCATAACCCGTACCCTAACCCAACCCGTAACCTAACCCTAACCCGTACCCTAACTGTAACCCTAAACCCTAAACCGTAACCCGTACCCTAACCCTAACCAGTATCCTTCCCTTAACGTTAACCCATACCCTAACCCGTACACTAACCCATACCATAACCCGTACCCTATCCCAAACCCGGACCCTAACCCATACCCTAACCCATACCTAACCCTAACCTGTACCCTAACCCGTACCCTAACCCATACCCTAACCCTAAACCATACCCTATACCTATCCCTAACCCGTTCCCTAACCCATACCCTAACCCCAACCCTAAACCGTAACCCAACCTGTACCATAACCCTAAACTGTACCCTAACCCTAGCCCATACCCTAACCCTAACCCGTACCCTAAACCGTACCCAAATCCGTACGCCAACACTTACCCTAAGCCGTACCCTAACACGTACCCTAAACCGTACCCTAATGCGTACCCTAACCCGTACCCTAACCCTAACCCATACCCTAAACGTAACCCATACTCCAACCCTAACCCCACCCTAACCCCAAACCCTAAACCCTAACCCGTACCCTAAACCCTTATCTGTACCCTAACGCATAACCTCTATCCTGTAACCCCTAAACCCAACCCTAACCCGTACCCTCTCCTTCCCCTAACTCTAACCCCTACCCTCACCCATACCCTAACCGTAACCCATACCCTAACCTTAACCCATACCCTAATCCGTACCCTAACCCCCGGGGTTGGGTACACCTGAGCCCCACCACGGGACTCAGCCTGCCACCCCTCAGGAAACCATGCCCCTTGCGGCGCCACAGAGCATCCCATGCAGGAGAATTGGTAGGGCCCCCCTGAGCCCCCAGCGATCCTCGGCGGCCCCCTACACCCCAACCCTGAGGCCCACGCTCATCCTGCCCCACACCTTCCCTTCAGCTTGCCACCGAGCTCATCGCAGAGCCGGCAGATCAGGCCTGCCGGGTTCCTGGGGCTTAGACCTGACCCTAGGTCGGCTGGGTACGGCCCCTCCCCTGGGGCTCGGTGCCGCAGCCCCAGGGACTGGGGACACCTGAGCCCCACTGCAGGACAAAGCCTGCCAGCCCGCAGGAAACCGTGCCCCTTGGGAGGCTGTAGAGCATTCAGGGCGGGAGAACCAGGAGGGCCCCCAGAGCCCCCGGCGAACTTCAGTGATCCCTAAACCCAACCTTGAAGCCCATGCTCACCCCACCCTGCACCCTCACCTCAGCCCGCGGCGGAGCTTGCCACATAGTGGGCAGATCTGGCCTGCGAGGTTCCTGGGCCCCAACCCTAACCCTAGTTCATCTGTGGAGGGGCCCCTCCCCAGGAGTCTGGAGCCACAGCCACGGGGATTCAGGACACCTGAGCCCCACAGCAGGACTCAGTCTGCCACCCCACAGGAAACCGTGTGCCTTGGGAGGCCATAGAGCATTCAGGGCGGGAGAACCAGGAGGGCACTCCTGAGACACCAGCGACCTTCGGCGGCCTCCCACACCCCAACCCTGAGGCCCATGCTCACCCTCCCCACACCGTCACCTCAGCCCGTGTAGCTCGACATACAGCCAGCAGATCGGGCCTGCGGGGCTCCTGGGGCCTAAACCTAGCCCTAGGTCGGCCGCGGGTGTGGGGGTCTCCCCAGGAGCCTTACACCGCAGCCCCAGGGAATTGGGATACCTATACCCCACCGGGGGCTCAGCTTGCCACCCGACAGGAAACATTGCCCCTTGGGGCTCTACGGAGCCTACAGGGCACAAGAACTTGGGGAGGCCCTCGGAGCCCGTCCCCACCTTTGGCAGCCCCCCGTGCCCCAACCCTGAGGCCCATGCTCACCCACCCCCATGGCCTCCTCTCAGCCCTCCACAAAGCTCACCGCACAGCCTGCAGATTGTCCCTGCCGGGCTCCTGGACCCTAACCCTTACCCTAGGTTGGGAAGAGAGGGGCCCCTCCCCAGGGTCCTGGCACCACACTCCGGGGGATTGGGGACACCCAAGCCCCACCGTAGGACTCAGCCTGCAGCACACAGGAAACTGTACCATTTTGGTGCACAAAGAGCATTCAGGGCAAGAGAATTGGGGCACACCCTGAGAGCACTTTCTGGTGAACCCCGACCTTTGTGGGCCCTTCCGGATGAAACCCCAAGGCTCAAACTCACCCGCCCTTGTGCCCTCATCTCACTCGGCATGAGAGTTCTCTGAGCACTGGGCAGTTCAGACCTGCTGTCCTTGAGGCCTAACCTAACCCTGGGTCTTCTGCTGAGGGTCCCTCCCCGTTTGCCTGCCTCCAAGGCACCAGGCATTGGGCTCACCTCTGCACGACTAGAGGACTCAGCCTGCCCCACAGCAGGAAACTGTCATTTGGGGCTGCAGCAAGGATTCATAGTAAAATCAGAGGGTCCCCCTTCAGCCCATCCCAGGCAACCCCCACTTTCAGAGATGTCCCTGGATCCAATTAGTAGCTTCACACTGAACTTGGAACTTGCTCTCCACGGAGATCTTTTGAAATTCTCCACACTTATAACTGATGGCATTATCCAGGTTCAGTGCCTTACCCAGCTTTAGGTCTTGAGATGGATTAAAATGTGGTCACTTCCCTGATGACGAAGTACTGGTGACCAAAAGATACATGCATAAATGCTTCATATCACTTGGCTTCAGGGAAATGCAAATCTAAACCCCTATACATGCCATATCACACGAGGCCGAATATATAAAAATAAGAAGACATGAAACTATACATGTTGGAGAGGATGTGGAGAAACGGGAACCCTCTTACACCCCTGTACGAATGCAGTCCAGTGAAGCCACTCTTGATAATGGTACGGAGTTTCCTCAAGAAGTTATAAATAAAGCTACCCTATATCCCAGCAATTGCACTAGTGGGTATTTACCCCAAAGAGACAGGTAGTGAAGACGGGACACATGCACCACAGAGTTCATAGCAGCAATATCCATAATAGACAAGCTGTGGAAGGAGTGCAGATGACCATGGATAGATGAATGGATAAAGAAGATGTGGATCATATATATAATGGAATATTACTCAGCCATCAGAAAGGATGAATACTTACCATCACACCGACCTGGGTGGAGCTGTAGGGTATTATGCTGAGTGGAATAAGTCAATGAAAGAAAGACAATGATCATATGCTTTCACTCCTATGTGGAATATCAGAAACAAGGAAGAAGACCATAGGGGAAGGAAGGGAAAATAGAATGGGAAGTCATCAGAGAGGGAGAAAACCCATGATGGACTCTTAACTATCATAAGAAACTGATGATTGTTGGAGGAGAAGTTGGGGGGGGTAACTGGGTGAGTAGCATTAAGGAGGTCACACGATACAATGAGCACTGGGTGTTACACACGACTGAAAATTTATTGAAGACTACATCTGAAACTAATGGTGTACTGTAAGTTGGCTAATTGAATTTAAATTAAAGAACAAAAGACCTCGAATAAACAATCCTAAACATTTGTATGGAACCACTAAAGATTCCAAACAGCCAGTGCAATGTGGAAAAGAAAAACAAAGCTGGAGGACTCACAATTTCAGATTTCAGGTTATACTACAAAGCTGCAGTCATCCTAACAAGAGAGTACGGCACAAAAATAGACACAGCGACCAAAGGAACAGGATACAAGTTCAGACAGAAACCCACAATTATGTGGTCCATGAATCTTCCACAAAGCAAGCAACGATATCAAAAGGGAAAAGGACGGTCTCTACAACAAATGGTGTTGGGAAAACTACACAGCTACGCACAAAAGAATGAAATTAGACTGCTTTCTTACACAATAAAGACAAACACAAAACAGTTTCAAGACCTCAATATGAGACCTGAATCCATAAAAATCCTACAGGAGGGAAGACAGTAACTTCTTGACATGGACCATACCAACGTTTTTCTAGACTGTGTCCTGAGGCAAAGGAAATGAAAGCAAAAATAAACTATTGGGAATACAGCAAAATAAAAAGTTTCCACATGGCAGAAGAACAATGAAAATGTAAAAATAATAAGACAACCTACTCAAAGGGAGAAGATATTTGCAAAGATCATATGCAATGAAGGGATAGTGTCCAAAACATATACAACTGATACTACTCGACCCCCAAAAAACAAATACTCCAGTTAAAAAATAGGCAGAAGACATGGACAGACATTTCTCCAAAGAAGAAATACAAATGGCCAACAGTCCCGTGAAAAGATGTTCACCATCACCCATCATCAGGAAAATGTAAATCCAAAGGACAATGAGGTAATACCTCAAACCTGTCAGAATGGCTAACATCAAAAGCACAACAAAGAGCAGGTGTTGGGAGGATGTGGATAAAGGGGAATCCTCACGAACTGTGGGTGGGAATGCAAACTGTGGTGGCCACCGTGGAAAACAGTATGAAGGTTCCTCAAAAAATTAAATATAGAACTACCCTACGATCCAACAATCACACTACTCGTATTTACCCAAAGAATAGGAAAACAGTATCTTAAAAGGATACGTGCACCCCTATGTTTCTTGCACCATTATTTACAATATCACAATATGGAAGCAACCCAAGTGTCTGTAGAAAAATAGACAAATGAGATGATAGATGTGTGTACTCACACACACACACACACACACACACACACACACACACACACACACATACAATGGAGTATTACTCGGCTTGAAAAAGAATGAAACCTTGCCATTTGCAGACACATGGATGGAGCTAGAGAGTATTATCCTAACTAAAATCAGTCAGTCAGAGAAGACAAATCCCATACGATGTCACTCTTATGGGGAATTGAAGAAACAAACAAAAATGAATAACTAAAAGAGAAAAAGTAGACGCACCAAAATAAAAACTCTTAACAATAGAGAACAAACGGATGGTTACCAGAGAGGAGGTGGATAGAGGGATGAGTGAAATAGATGAAGGGGATTAAGAGGATGCTTTTCTTGATGACCACTGAGTAATATATAGAATTACTGAATCACTCTATTGTACACCTGAAGCGAATGTAACCCTGTATGTTAGCTCTACTGGAATTAAAATAAATTTTTTAAAAATATTTCTCTTTCAGGAACCTCTTTGAAAAAGCTTTTCCTGTGCAATGTGCATAAGCCCGACTTGGGAGGATTCACTCTACAATAATTATTCACTCCATGCCTCAAATTCAGATTTCACTGAGCTCTTACCGTGGATCCCAGCCCACGGGAGCCATGGTCCTTTTCTGTCCAGGCTCACCACCTATGCATTCAAGATTGGAAGTAGAGACACATGTCACTTCACAGTCCAGAAAGCTATTATTGTTTCTGTTTCAGTGTGAGAGAGTCACAGACTTTGGGACAGGTTTCAGAGCAGGTTTATTATGGATCCTGGATCTCTACTTCAATGTTCATTGCCTGGATCCATTTGGCTAATAGGTTCCCTGTGGATGGGCGTGCTTCCAAGCACATACATGGAAGATGCAAAGGTGGGTGGGCTTGGTGCGGGACAGGAAGAAGATCAAAAACAGACAAGGGTCGGAACCCTCCCCTGATCCAGGAACTGCTACGGGAGAGGGTACGGGAGGTAGAATCCATGCGAAACTCCAAGGTCACCAGCTGAACATGGGAGGCACAGGTCAAAGAATCTGGAGATGCAGGGGTTGAAGGCTGATCTGAGCTACCTCTGGGAGGAAGGGAGGGAAGGAATGAGAAGGAGACACTGCCTGCCCCTGGCCCATGCCATCTGCCCACCGCTCCGACACGCATCAGTCTATGAGCTGACACAGCCTGGGCTCAGGATTGGCTGTCTCGGGTCCCTCAATCCTCAGTGGGACAGCTGTACCCAGGGCTCAGAGACATGCTGAGGGAGATGAGAGGGAAAGCTGCCCCACCCAGGTTATCCCCTCCTTGAGCAGACAGCACTTCAGAACTGCTAAAAAAAAAAAACCACTAACGGGGTTGAAAGACATGCCATAGATGAACTAAGGCATAGAGATATGTAAAATAACATTCATTTTTAAGTTCAGAGTTGTTGTCTCAGGAATTGGGAGAGTTTCCCTGAAGAAGACTGAGGGGAGGGGAGGCCATGCTGAAAAGGGAGACATGGCTCTCCTGATTGGGAAACTGCAGCCCTCTTCCAGGGCAGGGCATCAACCTCGCATCACACGAGATCCATGGAAGTATTCCATCAGGGCCAGATGTTTGTCTCGAGAAGGCTACCCTGGCATCGGACTGCACAGGGCACCAGGGACGAGGGCCAGATGGAGGACGGACAATACCCCGGAGGCCATGGGGTAAGAGCAGAGGCACATGACCTTGAAGATGATGATGAAAAGCAGGAGGTGGCAGCATTGAGCCAGCCTGAAGTAACATCGGAGCAGTGCCCACAGCTACACTGACTGGGTGCCTTCTGTGCCAGGTGTGGCTGACTTCAGTGGGTTCCAGACTAGTCCTGACCACAACTCTAGGAAGTGTGCACCACCTCCGGCCTCCTCTCCCCTTGCAGCTGCTAGGATTCAGGGTCACAGACCCTGGTCAGCTTTCATGGAAACCAAGCAGTGGCTCCCCCGCACGCTGCACCTCTGGTGGTGGTCCAGTGCGACCCTCGTGCCTGGCCAGACACTGATGCCTACCTGTCTCCATACAAATCCACAGACAGGAGGGTGTCCCTGAATTCCACAGCACCTGATGAGACAGATCCACAGAACCCAACACCCAGTGGGTCACTCGGGACCTCACCTATGGTCATGGAGCTCACCATACCCCATTTCTGTCACTTCCCACAGAAAGCCTGGTTCTGATCCCCCACAATACCATACATCCTGGTTGCTGACCTGGGGTCATTCCATAAACCCACATGGCACCTTTCTTTTAGAGAAGGCTATGCCTACACCTCCTAGAAAATATTTCTAATGAAGTACAAGTCCATCAGGACTATGGTGTGAACAGTAGCACACAGCCTGCATGGTAGTAGTCAGTAATTCTAACAAGGGTTAACCCCAAACCCGTCTCACAAAACCATCCTCCATCCCCACTGAACTCATGGTCTGCCCTCAGAAAACCCTCCAGGAAACAAACATTTCATCTGAATGCTCTCTTCACCTTCTGCTTCAAATCTTGTCCAACCACAATGATATGAAACTAGACATCAGTCTCAAGAAAAAAATGGGACAGTCAAAAATAGGTGAAGATTGGGGGGCCTGGGTGGCTCGGTCGTTAAGGATCTGCTTTCAGCTCAGGTCGTGATTCCAGGATCCTGAGATCTAGCCCCGAATCAGGCTCCTTGCTCAGTGGGAAGCCCGCTTCTCCCTCTCCCAACCCCCTGCTTGCGTTCCCTCTCTCGCTGTCTCACTCTCTGTCAGATACTCAAATAATCTTAAAAAAATATGTGGAGACTTAACAACATGCTACTGAACAACCAACAGTCAAAGAAGAAATAAAAAATTTTTTAGAAGTACCTTGACACTGATGCAAAAGACAAACTACAAAAACTTATGGGATGCAGCAAAAGTAGCTTTATGGGGGACATTCATAGAAATTCACGTCTTCATCAATCCATGAGAATGCTCTCCAATAAACAACCTGATTTATATGGTAAAGAAGTAGAAAAAAAACAACAACAAACAAAGCCCCAAATTAGTAGAAATAAGGAAATAAGAAAAAGGAATGCATAAAGAAATCCAATGGAGACTAAAAAGACAAAAAAATAAACAACGAAAATGAAAGCTGCCTTTTTGGAAAGATAAACAAAACTGACAAACTTAGCTAGACTCACCAACAAAGACAGAGGACTCGAATACAATCAGGAAAATAAGATACTGGATTCCTGTATCATATCCAAATCAAAAGAACTCTTCAACCTTGTACACAACAACTTCTTGCAAGCCACGTCTCTAAAGGCAAAGGAAATAAAAGCAAAAATGAACTATTGGCACTTCATCAGGATAAAAAGCTTCTGCTCCGCAAAGCAAACGATCAACAAAACAAAAAGGCAACCTATGGAATCGAAGAAGATATCTGCAAATGATATTACAGAGAAAGGGCTGGTATCCAAGATCTATAAAGAACTCCTCAAACTCAACACCCCAAAAATGGGCAGAAGACACAAAGAGATACTTCTCCAGAGAAGACATACAAATGGCCAACAGACACATGAAAAAATGCATCACATCACTTGCCATCAGGCAAATACAAATAAAACGACAGTGAGATACCACCTTACACCAGTTAGAATGGTTAAAATTAACAGGGCAGGGGGCACCTGGGTGGCACAGCGGTTAAGTGTCTGCCTTCGGCTAAGGGCGTGATCCTGGCATTATGCGATCGAGCCCCACATCAGGCTCCTCTGTTATGAGCCTGCTTCTCCCTCTCCCACTCCCCATGCTTGTGTTCCCTCTCTCGCTGGCTTTCTCTATCTCTGTGGAATAAATAAATAAAATCTTGAAAAAAAATTAACAAGACAGGAAATAAAAGAAAGTCAGAGGTGATGTGGAGAAAGGGGAACCCTCTTACACTACTCATGAGAATTCAAGCTGGTACAGCCACTTTTGAAAACAATATGGAGGCTCCTCAAGACGTTAAACACAGAGCTATCCTACGACCCACAAATTGCACTACTGGGTATTTACCCCATGGACACACAGTAATGAAAAGAAGGGGCACCAGTATCCCAATGTTCATAGCAGCAATGTCCATAATATCCAAACTGTGGAAGGAGCCAAGATGTCCTTCAGCAGATGAATGGACAAAGATGATGTGGTTCATCTGTCCAATGGAATATTACCCAGTCATCAGAAAGGATGAATACCCACCATTTGCACCAACGTGGATGGATCAGGAGGGGATTATGCTAAGTGAAATTAAGTCAAGCAGAGAAAGACAATTATCATATGGTTTCACTCCTATGTGGAATGGAAGGAATAGCATGGAGGACATTAGGAGAAGGAGAGGAAAAGTGAAGAGGGGGAATGAGAGGGGGACATGAACCATGAGAGACTACTGACACTGCGAAACAAACTGAAGGTTGCAGAAAGGGAGGGGAAGGGGAATGGGTTATCCTGGTGATGGGTATTAAGGAGGGCACGTGTCATAATGAGCACTAGGTGTAATATGCAAACAATGAATCATGGAACACTACATCAAAAACAAATGAAGTACTGTAGGGTGACTAACATCATTTTAAAGAAAGAGAAAGATATGAAATCCATACAGGAAAACTGTCACTATTTGCAAATGACATGAAATCCCGAAAGATTCCACACACACACACACACAAAAAACTGTTAGAATAAACAAATTCAAGAAAGCTGCAGGATATAATGTCAATATACAGAGACCTATTGTCTTTATTTCTTTTCAGAATTTATTTATTTATTTGACAGGAAGAGAAAAAGCACGAGCAGGGAGAGTGTCAGAAAGAGGGAGAAGCAGACCCTTGCTAAGCGGGGGCCCAACACGGGGCTCAATCCCATAACTCTGAGATCATGACCTGACCTGAAGGCAGACGCTTCACCTATGGGGCCACCGAGATGACCCAACTTCTTGCATTTCTGTATACTGATGACACACTATCACAAAGAGAAATTTAAAAAGCAATGCCATTTACAATTGCATCAAAAATAATCTAGGAATAGAAGTAACCAGAAATGAGAAAGACATAGTACACTCAACACATGGCAGAAAAGAAACGAAAAACATGTGTGTCGAGGGGGGCGGAATGTATGGGTCAAAGATTTGGAAGGCAACACAAACAAATGGAAGCATACGCCATGCTCCTTAACTGGAAGAGTTAATTATGTGAACATGTCCATCGTACCCAAAGCAATCGACAGATGTGATGAAATCCCCATCTGAATTCCAGTGGCATTATTCGAGGAAATAGAAAATAGTCCTTAATATTGTATGGAGTCACTAAAGACCCCAAATACCCAATGCAACCTGGAGAAAGAAAGGTGCAGTCAACACACTCCTGGATTTCAAGCTAGATTACAAAGCTGTTGTCGTCAAAACAGGATGGTACTGGCATAAACACAGACACCAGGTCAGTGGAACAGAACAGAAAGCTCAGAAACTTACCCACACGTAGATGATCCTCACTTACAACACAGCAGCAGAAGATATGCCATGAGGGAAGGACTGTCCCTTCAGTGAGCAGTAACAGGCAAACTGGACACTAAATGCAGAAGAATATAACTGGGTCACTTTCTTACACCACACACAAAATTTTTAATGGATGAATGATTTGAACATAAGAACTGAATCCATAAACCTCCAAGAAGACACAGGTACTAAGTCTCTCGACATTAGTTTTGGCAAAGAGTCTTCAGATCGGACACCAAATGCAAAGGCAACAAAAGCAAAAATAAACAAGTGGAACAACATCAAACTGAAATCTTCCACATGGCAAAAGAAACTAGCAAAAACTTAAAAGGCCACTGACCCAATAAGAAAAAAATATCTGTGAATCATGTGTGAGAAGACGCTAATATCCAAAATACACACAACACACATATAAATCAAAACAATAAAAAAAACGGTATAAGAAATGGGGGGAATATGTGAATAGATACTTTCCAAAGATGGCACACAGGTGCCAACAGACAGAAAAAGTTGTTCGACATCACTAATCATCATCAGGGAAACATCAGTCAAACCCAAAATAAGCTATCCCCTCACAACTGCTGGAACACCAATTGTCCCAGAGACAGACAAAAAGTGGGGTCATGGGTGTGCAGACGAAGAGACACTGTGCACTGTTGGTGGGAATAGAAATTGGTGCAGGCATTGTGACAAACGGTATGGAGGTTCCTGAAAAAATAAATACAACTACCCCATGACCCAGTAATGGCTCTATTGAGTATTGATTCAGAGAACACAAAAATACTGCCTCAAGAGACAGATGCACTCCCACATTCACTGCAGCATTATTCACAAGAACCAGACATGGAAACAAAGACCTTGGGGGCCTTATGCCAAGTAACTCAGACACAGAAAGACCAATACCGGATGCTCTCATGTACATTCCACATGGAATAAACAAATACTGAACACATGGATACTGAGAGCAGATTTGTAGGTGCCAGATTCGGGGATGGGGTGGTAGAAACGGGTGAAGGCGGTCAAAGTCTCAATGTTTGAGTGAGAAAATCTGACAGTCATGAAATGTTCTGTCCAGCATGGAGACTAAAACTAACCCCGCAGCATGGGGTATAGGTTTCCCTGCTCTTTGAAAGTACAGGGCTTCTGAGAAACCTTGCACAGCAGAAATGGTGTCAAGAAGGAATGGCCATTAATTTACACGGAACAATTAGACAGTGTCCTCAGACTCCAAAATTCCTTCTCTTTGGCTTTTCTTAGGCCTCACGACACAAGTTTCTAATGGAGGACCAGCATAAATGAAGATAAGGCACAGCAGAGGCTCACAGACACAATTCAAAGTGCTGGTGGCTGAATGCGGAGTGCGGTTCCAAGCGGAAGGAGCTGGTTAGGGTGCACGCCTCCTCTGTCCTGCTTCTCCCCCAAACAGATGCTGAACGCGATTCTCACTGTTCACCTTTTTTCATAAGAGGGAAATCCTCTTCAGGTATCTTCCTCTTACTGACGCTGGGTAATAAATATAGTTCTTTCAAGAATGCCCAGTGTCTTACTGTAAACGTTTAAAAAGTGGGGGATACTTGTACTTAAGCATTGCTGAGGGAGGAGATGTGAAAGGTTCTCCCAGACACAAATCTCAGCAGACCCACCGGGAAAGGCACCTTCCTCAGCATGCGGAACACGGACTACCTCCTACCCCCCGAGAAACCCTCTCCTTCCCCTAGATCAGGACAACCCACAACAGCTGGGAGTTACCCCAATTCCTCCATTCTCCTGAAACTAATAGCTAACCCATCAGCAAATCCTGTGAGCTGTATCTTCAAAATGGACCCAGAATAGGTCTAACTACTCCATCCAAGGCCACCTGTCTGGTCCACAGTGCCTGAGTACCTGGAAAACCTTCATCATTGACCTGCCTTGCCATCTTCAACCCTCTGTCATCTGTTCTCAACACTGTCGCCAGGATGGCCCAGTGAAACAGGGTCTTATGGGGTTATAGCCCTGGAATGGCTTTCTGTCACCCTCTGTCACCTCTCTGAGCTCATGTCCTAAGCTGTCTCCTGTGGCCACAGGGCCTTCTTGCTGCTCCTGGACATACCTGGAATTCTCCTGCCCCAGAGCCTTTGCACATGCTTTCCCTTCTGTTCAGAATGCTCTTGATGTGTTCTCACTCACCTTCGGAGAAGTCTGAATTGGAGTGACAGGGACAGAAGTTGAGGCTGTGTGTGTTGGGTGAGGCTGGTGGCCCAGAAGAGGGTTCTCTGCCAGCTCTCCGCCTGTGCCTCACTTGTCCTCAGCCAGGAACTTGCACACAGCCCTCACCTGTCACAACTCTCACCCAGGAGACCCACAGCCACCCCTGGAGCCCACCCTGCCCACACCCCACTGCAGAATGCTTTCATCTCTCCTCTGGGACCCCTGTCAGCTTTTCCCAGACCTGGAACTCCCCCGTCTCCTGCAAAGCTCCCGGATTACCTCTCTGCTTCCAAAATCACACTGGCGCAAGGCTTTCATGAGAAAGCTATAATGCTAACTAATGAAAGGTTCACACCTCCTTTCCCCTTCTGTTGCCTTTCTCTCCACCTTCTTTCCTACCTGTGCAAACTGTAACATATCAGTGGAACATGAACATGCTCTGAGACCTGAATCTTTCATTGCAGCTTTCTGAGGACTCCTTATGTGATAAGAAACTAGTGTATCCTACAACAGGGTGTTTTACAACTATCATCTAGAGAAGACTACAGCCCAAATCACTACAATTTTACCTCACTCTTCATGAAGCAGAACACTTTTTCCATTCTTCTTTTATTAAATTCCAGTTAGTTCACATGCGATGGAATATTCGCTTCAGGGGTAGGATTTAGTGATTCCTCACCTGCATCGGGTACCCGGTGCTCATCACAAGTGCCCTCCTTAATACCCCTCACCCATTTAACTCTTCCCCCTATGCCCCTGTCCTGCAGCAACACTCAGTTTGTTCTCCAAGGTTGAGTCTATTTCCTTGTTTGCCTCTCTCATCACGCTTCAACTCTGTTCCTCTGTTTTCTTTCTGAAATTCCACAAGCGTGAGAGCATAGGATATTTGTCTTTCCTCAGTGATTTTGCTTAGCTTAATACACTCTAGATCCATCCACATCCTTGCAAATGGTAAGATTTCATTCTTTTTGAAGCTGGGTCATATTCCATTATATATATATATATATATATATATATATATATATATATATATATATATATATATATATATATATATATATATATATATATATGTATCCCACATTTCCTTTATCCATTCATCAGTGCATGGACGTTGGGATTCTCTCCATAGTTTGGCTACTGTGGACATTGCTGCTATAAACATCATGGTGCATGTTCCCCCTTTGAATCTGCAATTTAGTATCCTTTGGGTAAATACCTAGGAGAGCAATTGCTGGATCATGGGGTTGTTCAATGTTTAACTTTTTGAGGAACCCCCAACTGGTTCCCAGACTGGCTGCACCACTTTGCATTCCCACCAACAGGATGGGAGGGTTCCCCTTCAAGCAGAACATTATCTGCCGGCAATTTCATAAGAGGAAACAAAACCTCTGGGAGATGGACCCAGGGTCAGGCAAGCAGTTGCAGACTTCACCCCAAGGCTCCTGACGCCAAGCCCCTTGAAGCCACCAGCATTTAACTATCCCAAAGAATTACCAGACTCTTCTTCTGACTCCACCACCAAAGAAACTACAGAGAGAATATGGCACCTCAAAATATCGAGATAATACATTTAGTAAAACTAGAAAGACAAGCTCAACTTTTAAACAGGAACAGGCCGCTTTGGATAATTTTGAATTTTCCCTCCACCCTAACTTTAACTCTTCTGATGGATAAACTAATCAATGATGAAACATCACCTTTGTCAAATGACATCACCCAAGTCTGTATCAGATGAATAAAGCCACCTAACTCTAGATGCTGGCCACTCAACCATATTGTAGGCCCAATTGAATAAACACTGTTAGATGAAGGAACAAATTAGATGTTACAAACAGGCACAGAGTGAATCTCACCTTCCCTTTCTAATAAAAGAGGGTTCCTAGGAAACAGATGGTCAAAATACATTTGTAAGCAATAAATGGACAGAGAAATTGTGATCCCCTGCAAAGTTCTACCCGCAGGGAAACTAAGTAATTCTTGCACCAAACCCAGAATGCTGACAGCTACTTCAATTTTACTTTGTGGCTCAACTAGAGAAAAGAGAAAAGCCCAGGCGGTTTTGGGATAATGAGAGGTTTTACCTCCAGCCCTGACATAGTTAGGACATTTTGCCAAACATACCTGCGCTTTCTCTGAACACTGGCGTCCTGTGACAAGCTGCCTCACTGACTCAGATGGTGATGTTCAAAATCTCGGGTTTCTTGGAGCCAGAGCAGAGAATTGCTGTCAGGTGGGGAGAAGAAGGCACCTCTGACCTAAAGCCTGCACATCTGCTTCGGTTTCTGGGCGAAGGGGTAACACATATATGTTGTTTAGCAGTAATTATCTTCATTCTCAATAGACCAATGACCTTGCCTTTTCTGGAAAGCAGACTTACTCTTCTAAAGAAACCCTCAATTCATCTATTCCCAATGCAACTAGAGTGGAACATTTATTTCTCACTTAAATAGAAAACACTGTTATTGCCGACATTGCGTGAATGAACTTTTAAAAACATTTTAGAGAGAAAGGAAGAGACCTTTATTCAAACCCAAGTCAGGACAGCTGCCTGGCAGACACAATCTTCACCAAGAAGGGAGTGCTCCAGGGAAGGAACTTTTGGGGCAGGCTTATATATTTTTTTCTGTTTTGTTTTACATACAGAGTTACACACCACAATGAGGATCTTCTTGGATTCCAGAAAGTGACAGACTCTTTCTTATGTTTTCACTATGTACATGTCAGTATGACTTTAATCTTATGGGAGCCAGAGAGGTTCTTTATTTTTTCTTATCTTTATGTTGGCATTTTTGGTTATTGTTTTCTTCTCAAAGCAGATGTACAACGTGCTTGGGGCAGAAACAAGGCCCATGCTTTGAGGTGTTGCCTAGTCATTTTGAGCCAGGTAAAATGTTAAAGGATAGCTTCCCTGGGAGCCCAGGATCAGGGCCCACAGATGATATAAGATAAAAATTACTTTCATCATTATAATTACTCCTAAAAAGGAGGAATTTGAGACAAAAGCACCTTTCACAAGAGTACCAAGAAATCAAAATGATGCCCACAGAAGGCTACCTGCTCCATGGTCAGCACAGGTAACAGAAGTGTTCACAGTCTCTGGACTCCTGCCCTTTTCCTGCCCAAATCTCTGAAACACACAGACCACTTAAAATCGGAATTGTAGAACTGCTAGACACCTTAGAGATGTCTGGCACCATTCCCTTGGACTGCAGAAGAAAACACAGTAGCTCGTTGTCACAAACTAATTTCAACATGAAGTGCTCCCTGGATGCAGTAAGTTCTTTCTCTGCAAATGTTGACTAATGTAAGTCACAGTCATACCATATAAACACTAGGATGGCTGGGAAGTCATCGTAGGTAAGGGAATATTTTAGCCATGTTTATAAGCATTGGCTCACGTTGTAGAAGAGGCTGAGCTGAGTGTTTTTAAATACTATTTCAGACCTGTTTTACAGCACCCTCTGAACATACCAGAGCTTGAACGGACTAAGAAAGATAGTTGGTTTCAGTAACTTTAATACCAGAAAAATATTATACTGTCTCTATTCCTAAGGATCTTTGAGTATCTTACCCAGAGGTCCTCCACTGAGATAATGATCTTAATGATCACCATGGGCAGAGGTGAAAAGGCCCGCTGAATTCGTTCCAGTTGTCCACATGACAAGAAAATCCTGATACTTGATAGGTTTCCAGATCGAGAAGACCAGAGATAAGAGGGAAATAGTACCCTGTATGGAACAACAAGGGATTTGGAGTCAATTTGGGGATCCCACTTAGGTTTCTGACACTAAAATCCTCTGTGACTCATATCATCCGAGTCCCTGTCTAACCACCTGAAAATGTGCCTAAAAATATCTACACCCTAGTTGAGAAGTTTAAGAGGCAGAATGCTACAAAGAGCCAGTATGATGTCTCTCAAGAACAGGTGCTCAGGAACCCATAATTGCTATTGGGTCTATTTCTTTTCCAGAAGAAAGAACACATGTTGAATCCATATTCCTAATAGATGACTCACCAGATGATTTTCAAACCTGAAGGAAGGCCAAGAAGTCGCTCTTGTGTCATAGTTCACTCAGAAATCATGTTGTTGGACTGGTGAGGACAATACAATAGCAACATCATCACTAAGAGTGGGGAGCTTCTAATTTCCATACGGCCATGTTGACCCCATTAGCTCAGAGCCACCAGAAAGGGCAGCTGGGGAGGGGGCACTGCCATCACTATGAGAGGGGAGCTTCCCATTTCCATATGGCCATGTTGACCCCCTTAGCTCAGGGCCACCAGAAAGCACAGCTGAGGGGGACCACAGGCCAAGGCTGCCAGGTGTGGCTGGGGCAGGCAGAACTCTGACTTAAGGCTCAACTCCTGTCTAGGTTATTATTATGCTCTTCACAAAGAAAGTGCCATTGTGTGTGAGCCCTCATGTAGAAAAGGTTCAGAATTTTCATTGAGATTCCCTCTCTGACCTTTAGGATATGTAGCAAAGTTCCATTTAATTTTTAAACATTGAAAGACTTCCTGGTTTTCTTTTCGCTAAGACTGTGGCTCAATTCCCCTGTGGTCTACGAATAGAACCTAGTTAATTTCAGGGTTTAACATTTGTAGACTTGATTCATGGCCCCACCTATCATCTATTTGGCTAAAGAGTCTATGACCACTTGAAAATAATGTATTCTGCACTTATTATGGAATGTTCCCTATATGTCAATTAGGTCACATTTGTTACCAATGTTTTGTCTGCTTTTTCTGTCAGATATTGAGAAAGGTATATTAAAATCTTCAAACAATGCTGCTCTATTCATCGTGGCATCGGAGAGTCTACCAGTGTTAGAAGGCAAGAGAAACAAAAAGTATAAGAATTGAGGGGATAATTGTGACTATTCACAGATAATACTATTGTATACATAGAAAATCCAAAACAGTCTATATACCCTATTAGAATTAAAAATGCAATTTATAAATATGAGATGGATTGTGCTTCCCATTGGACAGTTTCTGAAAGAAAATGTAGAACCTGTCAATCTTGGGGTAGGACATAGGGTGCACTAACCATTTAAAAGAATTCAGTGGGACTTCATAAAAATGTGACATTTCTCCTTATCTTATGACCACAAGAAAATGAAAAAGTGAACCGCAGGCTGGGAAGTAAAGATTTGCAATACACACACTGACAAAGACTTGTCAATAAAGAATTCCTGCTCACCAACCTTAAAAAGACTATTTATAAACAAATACTTCACAAAAGATTGACTGATGGCCAATATGAACAGGAAAGGGTGCTCTACAGTATTATTTTCAGGAACAGCAAGGCCTTTCCTAAAATGAAAACATACACAGAAACCAGTATTCCCTAGATGGATGACGTCCTTATTTCTGAGGACAGCTTGAAGAACAGACTAGCATCAAAGTAAAGTGATGGAATTCCTGACACTCAGAGGATGGATGGACAATTGACCTCAACCTACAGTACAATTTCTAGGCATCATTCGGTCCTCTGAAGGCAGACAACTACCACACCCCTTCCTCCACCACAGAGGTTGCTTCCCAACCCCTATCATAAAAGAAGAAGATGAGAAACAGATAGGACTAGTAGGAAATAGCAAAAATCACATGTGGGGATTATCCTGAAACACACTGATCACATAACTAGTGTAAGGAAGTGTAAGGAACTGAGAAGGACAGAGACTCAAGAGGTACTTCTTTGGGAAATGTTGTCTGAAATCGTCACACGTTGGTACCAGCTAATGAGGGCTCTGAGCATATCCTAGGGTTTGCTCACAAGGGTCTGCAACACCATCGCTGAGGACTGAAACTCTTCAAGACCTCAAAGCTTGCCTGATTGACTATTGGACTAAGAGATTCCCATGTTCTGAAAACAGATACCAACTCATTGAAAGGTTCACCTGGGCTCTCTCGGAGGCCCTACAAGTAGCTGAACCATTCACGGAAAATCAATTACACACACACACACACACACACACACACACACACACACACACACACCTGTCATTTCACCAATTACTTAAACATTCAAGGTTCTTCCTACCTTTTCTTTTTCACATTGATATTTATACTCACATGAAATGTCATCATTTCTAATGAACACTGATGTCAAAATAGAGATCCATTGACACAATATTCACAAAATGGAACTTCCCTGCTGTCATTTTCAATATAGCGTTTTTTAAAGTTCATACATATTTTAGATTTTTGGTAACTTATACAGGAGAAGATCAGCATTGAAAAACTCTAAATACTGACAATGAGGTTTAAGCCTAGAGAACAAGAATTGTCCAATTTCATAGATAATAAGGAACCAAAGGGAAAGCATGGAAGCTGTAGTCGAATAATTTTACACATATGCATCCCCTATTATTCTACTACTGAGGGGCTTGTTTTATTACCACTCTGCATGCATCAATTGTCTTCCACGTGCACCTGCACAGGTATAATGAATTACTACAGTAGAATGAAATGTCTGGGAACTACGTGGTGGCATCTATAATGAACAATTCAATTTCGATCTTATATTTGGTGAACTTCCACTGTCTGTCCCTTTAGACAATGGACCCTAAACAGAAGGGGGAATGAACCACGAGAGACTATGGACTCTGGGAAACAAACTGAGGGCTTCAGAGGGGAGAGGGGTGGGGGATTGGGATGGGCCAGTGATGGGTATTAAGGAAGGTACATATTGCATGGAGAACTGGGTATTAAATGCAAATAATGAATCACGGAACACTACATCAAAAACTAAGGAAATACTGTATAGTGACTAACATATCATAATAAAAAATTATTAGAAAAAAATTAAAGGTAAAAAAAAATACAGCTGTTCTGTTTCAAGAACAATCTCAATTGAGAAAAAACTAACTTCCAATCCCTAAAGCCAAACACAGACCAAGTTCCATTTCACTCCCCTTTATTCACATTCTCTGTGGGTTCTAAGCTATTTCCCTACCTCCTTTCCTGCTGAGCAGGGAGCCCGGGCTCGATCCCAGAACCCTGGGATCATAACCTGAGCCAAAGGCACATGTTTAACTGGTGAGACAGCCAGGAGTCCCAGCCATGTTTTTCTTAAGCAAAAGGACACTTTCTCACAATGCCTTCACATGACTTCACATGGTACCAGAGATCTGAATTTGCCTCTAGGAGGTTGCAGATGAAGGCAATTGCAAACTCTCACAGTGGTTTATCAAATACAATGACCTGCCTGGTGACAGTGAAACTCTTATGAGCCCACGAGAGGGTGCTGTGACACTCAGCTGTGGCTGGGCTGGCACAGAGAACCAAATCCATTTCCCTGCCTGATGTCTGTGAGGAACAGATGCCCCCACTGTGAATGAGACCCTGCCACTGAGCTGTCCAGAGATGGCCATCCTCACGGAGGATGAGGATAAAGGACAATGCCTGAGGAGACCTCATCTGTCTCTTTTATCTTTTCATATTTTTGACAGTGGACAAATCACTGCCTAGGAGTCCCCAACTACCTTAGTCTTATCTGTGAATGGCCAAGAAGTTTTACAAAACACTTAAGATTTTGACCTCACAAATGCCCACAACCACTTACCATAGGGATTCAACATTAAGCAAAGATAATGTTCCTTGGAAGAGAGGTCCTGCCCACTGTTGTTTCTCACTTATATGCTCATCTTCTTTACCTCATGGTAACATAACCACCTTGATTCTTGCTTCCATCTTCAGGAAGGCTGAGGTGACTTGAAGGGCATTACCCTGACATCGTTCTTTCTTAGCAATAAGATGTGGACATTTCCCTAGTCCTACACACCCAAAGTTGAACTGGAATCAGGATTGAGGAGGTGATGAGAGTTGAAGGTGTTTTCCTGTACAGGGTGGTTTATTACCAATAAGGATGGGTCAGAGTCCTCGAAATTCCAGAACCTTTTCATTAATGCTTCCTACTCGTGAAAGATGATGTACATTGGTCTTTCCCTGTATAGTGTGGTGACTCAGAGAAAAGTGCTTAACCCTTTCGTCAGACTTCCACGACCACTTTGGGGCTGGCTTCCATATTCACAAAGGATGATGTTAGGGCTATGAGGGTTCCTGTACACTGTTATTTCTTACAGATAAGTGTATGGCATTTTTGTTACATTGCCAGAACCACTTAGCGTTGGGCTTGCCGGCCTCCTGGGGACGAACCCTAACCCTAGTCGGCCCCCGAGGGGCCCCTCCAAGGGGCCTGGTGCCACAACGCCGGGGATTGGGGACCCCCGAGCCCAGCGCCGGAGTCACCCTGCCGCCCCGCAGCAACCCAGGCTGCTAGGGGCGCCGCCAGTCTTTCAGGGCGAGAGAATGGGCAGGGCCCTCCAAGCCCCCGGTGACCTTCGAAGGCCCCCCGCGCCAAAATGCTTGGGCCCACACTCCCTCTCGCCAGCGCCCTCACCTCGGACTGCCCCTCCGCCTGCCGCAGAGCTGGCAGAAGGGGCCTGCTGGACTCCTGGGGCCTAAAACTTAACCTAGGTCGGCCCCCGAGGGGCCCCTCCCAAGGATCCTGGCAGCGCAATGCCGGGGAATTTTGAACCCCCGTGCCCCAGTGCTGGACTCACTCTGCCACCCCACAAGCACCCAGGGTGCTAGGGATGTTGCCAGTCATTCAAGAAGGGAGAACAGGCAGGGCCCTCTGATTCCCCTGCTACCTTCAAAGGCCCCCCGCGCAAAAACTCTGGCTCCCACGCTCCTGCTCCCCAGCGCCCTAACCTCGGCCCACCCCTCCTCTCGCTGCAGAGCTGGTGGATCGGGCCTGCTGCCTTCCTGGGGGCTAAAACTATCCCTAGGTCGCCCCTAAGGGGACTCTCCCAAGTGGCCTGGCGCCGCATGCCAGGGATTGGGGACCCCCAAGTCCCAGCACTGGAAGCACCCTGCCGCCCGGCCGCCACATGGGGCGCTAGGGGCGTCACCAGTCCTTCAGGGTGACAGAACTGGCAGGACGTTCCAAGCCACCTGCGACCTTCAAATGCACCTCGAGCCAAAGCCAAAATACTCTGGCCCACGCCCCTGCTTGCCAGCTACCTCACCTCGACCCACACCTCCATTCACCGCACATGGGCGGCACGAGCCTGCCAGCCTACTTGGGGCTAACCCTAACCCTAAGTCGGCCCCCAAGTGGCCCGTCCCAACGGGCCTGAGGCCGCAACACCGGGTATTAGGGAGCCCCGATCCCCAGCGCCGTACTCACCCTGCCGCCCCGCCGCCACCCGGGATGCTAGGGGTGCCACTGGTCATTCAGGGCGTGAGAACGGGCAGGGGCCTCCGAGCCCGCGGGATCTTCGAAGGCCCCCCCATCCAAAATGCTTGATCCCATGTTCCCGCTCCTCAGCACCCTCACCTCGGCCCGCCCCTCCACTCGCTGCAGAGCCTGCGGATGAGGCCTGCCCTCCTCCTGGGGGCTACCCAGAACCCTAGGTTGTCCACTGAGGGGCCCCTCCGAAGGGGCCTGGCACTGCAATGCCTGGGATTGGGGACCCCCGAGCCCCAGCGCCGGACTCACCTTATCGCCCCGCTGCCACCCGGGCCGCCAGGAGCACCGTCGGTCATTCAGGGAGGGAGAATGGGCAGATCCCTCCAAGCCCCTGGTGAACATCGAAGGCCCCCTGCACCAAAATGCTTGGGCCCATGCTCCCGCTCACCTGCGCCCTCATCTCGGTCCGCCCCTCTGCTCACTGTAGAGCCAGTGGATCGGGACTGCAGGCTTCCTGGGTGTTACCCTAACTTTTGGTGGGCCCCCAAGGGGCCCATCCCAGGTTCCTATTGCCACAACACTGGGGATTGGGGACTCCGGAGCCTCAGCGCCAGACTCATCCTCCCGCCCTACCGCCACCTGGGCCGCTAGGGGCACCGCCCTTCATTCAGGAAGGGAGAACGAGCAGGGCCCTCCCAGCGACCGGCGACTTCGAAGGCCCCCCCGCACCAAAATGCTTGGGCCCACGCTCCCGCTGGCCAGCGCCCTTACCTCGGCCCTCCCCTCCGCTCGCCGCACAGCTGACGGATCGGGCCTGGGGGCCTTCTGGGGGCTAACCCTAAAGCTAGGTTGGCCCCCTCGTGGCCCCTCCCAAGGTGCCTGGAGCCTCAACGACGGGGATTGGGGACTCCTGAGCCCCAGCGCCGGACTCACCATGCCCTCCACCGCCACCTGGGCCACAAGGGGCACCCCCGGTCATTCAGGGCGGGAGAACAGGCAGGACCCTCTGAGCCCCTGGTGACCTTCGATGGCCCCTCGCTCCAAACCTTTGGGCCCACTTTCCCGCTCGCCAATACCCTCATCTCAACCCGCCCCTCCGCTCACTGCACAGCTGGGAGATTGGGCCTCCTGGCCTCCTGGGGGTAACCCTAACACTAGGTCAGCACCTGAGGGGGCCCTCCCAAGGGGCCTCGTGCCACAACGCCGGGGATTGGGGACCCCGAGCGCCAGCACCTGACTCACCTGCCGCCCAGCCGCCACTCGGAGGCTTGGGGTGCTGCCGTTCATTCAGGGCGGGAGAACGGGCAGGGCCCTCAGAGACACGGTGAACTTCGAAGGCCTCCCGCGCCAAAACGCCCAGGCCCACCCTCCCACTCACCAGCGCCCTCACGTAGGTCTGCCACTCCTCTCTTCACACAGCTGGCGAATAGGGCCTGCTGGCCTCCTAGGGGCTAAACCTAACCCTAGGTTGGGCCCCGAAGGGCCCCTCACAAGGGGCCTGGTGCCACAACGCTGGGGATTGAGGACCCCCAAGCCCAAGTGCTGGATGCACCCTGCCACCCCTCCCCACCCAGGCCGCTAGGGGCGCCGCCATTCATTCACCATGGGAGGATGGACAGGGCCCTCCGAATCCCCGCCAACTTTCGAAGGCGCCCCAAACCAAAATGCTTGGGCCCAGGCTCATATTCACCAGAACCCTCACCTCAGCCCAACTCTCCGCTCAACGCCCAGGTGGTGTATCGGGCCTGCCGGCCTCCTGGGGGTTAACCCTAACCATAGTTCGGCCCCCGAGGGGCACTTCCCAGGGGCCTGGCATCACAACGCTGGGGATGGGGACCCCGAGTCCAAGTGCCAGACTCACCCTGCTGCCCTTCAGCCACCTGAGCTGCTAGAGACCACTGGTAAATCAGGGCGGGAGAATGGGCAGGGCCCTCGGAGCCCCCGCTGACCTTCGAAGCCCCCCCGTGCAAAAACATTGGTTCCCATCCTCCTGCTCACCAGCGCCCTCACCTCAGCCCGCCCCTCCGCTTGCTGCAGAGCCAGTGGATAGTGCCTGCCAGGATCCTGGGGGCTAACTGAAATCCTAGGTCGGCCCCGTGGGGCACAACCCAAGGGGCCTGGCTCTGCAACGCTGGGGATTGGTGACTCAGAGCCCCAGAGCCAGACTCACCCTGCCGCACTGTTCCCACCCAGGCCGCTAGGGGCGCCGCCGCTCATTCAGGGTGGGAGAACGGACAGGGCCCTGGAGAAACCATCGACATTTGAAGCCTCCTGCGCCAAAATGCAGGGGCCCACGCTCCTGCTCGCCAGAGCCGTTACCTCGGCCCGTGCACCTCTCGCCGTCCAGCCAGAGGATTGGGCCTGCCGGCCTCCTGGGTGCTAACTCTAACCCTAGGTCCGCCCATGAGGAGCCCCTCCTAAGGGGCCTGGCCCCTCAATGCTGGGGATTGGGGATCCCTGAGCCGCAGTGCGGAACTCACGCTGCCGCCCCACCTCCAACGGAGCCGCAAAGCGCGCCGCTGGTTATTCAGGGCAGGAGAATGGGCAGGGCCCTCTGAGACATGGCAACATTCAAAAGCCCAGGGCGCAAAAACGCTGGGGACCACGCTCCCGCTCTGCATCACCCTCAACTTGGCCCGCACCTCCGCTCTTCGCAGAGCCAGCGACTCGGGCCTGCCGGCCTCCTGGGCGCTAACCCTAACCCTAGGACAGCCCTTGAAGGTCCCTTCCTAAGGGGCCTGGCGACGCAACGCCAGGGATTGGGGACCCCCAAGCCCCAGCGCCAGATGCATGCTGCCGCCCGCCACACACATGCCGCTAGGGGCGCCGCCATTCATTCAGGGTGGGAGAACTGGAGGGCCCTCCGAACCCCTGCCGACATTCGAAGGCGCACCGAACCAAAAAGCTTGGACCCAGGCTCATGTTCACCACCACCCTCACCTCGCCTCAATTCTCTGCTCGACGCACAGGTGGTGTATCGGGCCTGTGGGACTCCTTGAGGCTAACCCTAACCATAGGTCGGCCCCCGAGGGGCTCTACCCAAGGGGCCTGGCATCACAACGCTGGGGATGGGGATCCTGAGCCCATGTGCCGGACTCACCCTGCTGCCCTTCAGCCACTGGAGCCGCTAGAGGCCCCGCCGGTCAATCAGGGCAGATCGGGCAGGGCCCTCCGAGCCCACGCTGACCTTTGAAGGCTCCCTGCGCAAAAACGTTGGCTCCCAGGATCCTGCTCACCAGCGCCCTCGCCTCGGCCCGCCCCTCTGCTTGCTTCAGAGCTGGTGGATAGGGCCTGCTGGGCTTCTGGCAGCTAACCAAAACCCTAGGTTGGCCCTGTGGGGACATCCCCAGAGGCCTGGCTCTGCAATGCTGGGGATTGGTGACTCAGAGCCCCAGAGCCAGACTCACCCTGCCGCACTGTCCCCACCCGGGCCGCTAGGGGCGCCGCAGGTCATAGAGGGCGAGAGAAGGGCAGGGCCTTCTGAGCCACCAGTGACATTCAAAGGCTCCCCGTGCCAAAACACTGGTGCCCACGCTCCCCCTCCCCAGCGCCCTCACCTCGGCCTGCACCTCCGCTCGCCGCACAGTGTGCGGATTGGGCCTGAAGGTCTCCTTGGGGCTAACCCTAACCCTAGGTCGGCGTCCCAGGGGCCCCTCCCAAGGGTCCTGGTGCCACTACACCATGTGCCAGACTCACCCTCCCACAACGCTGCCACCCGGGCCGCTAGGGGCGCCGCCGGTCATTCAGGGCGGGAGAATGGACAGAGCCCTGGAGAAACCGGGACATTTGAAGCCTCCAGCGCCAAAATGCAGGGGCCCACAATCCCGCTCCCCAGCGCCTTTAGCTCGGCCCACCCACCTCTCGCCGCCCAGCCAGAGGATCCGGCCTGCCATCCTCATGGGGGCTAACTCTAACCCTAAGTCGGCCCAGGAGGAGCCCCTCCCAAGGGGCCTGGCACCGCAACACCGGGGATTGGGGATCCCCGAGCCACAGCGTGGGATTCACCCTGCCACCCCACTGCCAACAGAGCCGCTAGGGGTGTCACTGGTTATTCAGAGCAGGAGAATGGGCAGGGCCCTCCGAGACATGGCACATTCGAAGGCCCAGGGCGCCAAAACGCTGGGGCCCACGCTCCCGCTCTGCATCCCCCTCAACTCAGCCCACACCTCCACTACTCGCACAGCCGGCGACTCGGGCCTGCCGGCCTCCTGGGCGCTAACCCTAACCCTAGGACGGCCCCTGAGGGTCCCTTCCTAAGGAGACTTGCGGTGCAACGCCGGGGATTGGCGACCCCCAAGCCCCAGCGCCGGGTGCACCCTGCAATCCCGCCCCACACGGGCCGCTAGGGGCGCTGCCATTCATTCTCGGCGGGAGAACTGGCAGGGGCCTCGAACCCCCGCCCACCTTCAATGGCGCCCAGAACCAACATGCTTGTGCCAAGGCTCATGTTCACCAGCACCCTCACCTCGGCCCAACTCTCCGCTCCACGCACAGGCGGTGTATAGGGCCTGCCGGCCTCCTGGGGGCTAACCCTAACTGTAGGTCGGCCCCCGAGGGGCCCTTCTCAAGTGGCCTGGCGCCCCAACGCCGGGGATGGGGCAACCGAGCCCAAGTGCCAGACTCACCCTGCTGCCCTTCAGCCACCTGAGCCACTAGGGACCCCGCTGGTCATTCAGAGCGGGAGAACGGGCAGGTCCCTCCGAGCCCCCACTGACCTTCGAAAGCCCCCACGCTAAAACGCTTGGGCTCATGCTCAGGCTCGCCAGCGCCCTCACCTCGGCCCACCCTGCTGCGTGCCGCACAGACGCTGATCGGGTCCACCGGCATCCGGGGGGCTAACCGTAACCCTAGATCGACCCCTGATGGGCCCCTCCCAAGGGGCCTGGCACTGCAACACAGGGGATTGGGGACCCTGAGCCTCAGCACCTGACTCACCCTGCCACCCAGCCGCCACCCAGGGGCTTGGGGTGCTGCCGTTCATTCAGGGCGGGAGAACGGGCAGGGCCCTCCGATACACGGTGTCCTTCGAATCCCCCCCGCGCCAAAATGCCTGGGCCCACGCTCCCAAACACCAGCACCCTCACCTAGGTCCGCCACTCCACTCTCCACACAGCTGGCGAATAGGAACTGCCAAGTTCCTAGGGGCTAAACCTAACCCTAAGTTGTCATCCGAGGGGCCCCTCCCAAGGGGCCTGGTGCCTCATCGCTGGGGATTGGAGATACCTGAGCCTCAGGGCCTGACTCACCCTGCCACCCCTCACCACCCGGGCCGCTAGGGGCACCGCCGTTCATGCAGGGTGGGAGAACAGGCAGGGCCCTCGAGACCCCGGTGACCTTTGAAAGCCCCAAGTCAAAACGCTGGTTCCCAGGCTCCTGCTCGCCAGCACCTTTACTTTGGCCCGCCCCTCCTCTCACAGTCTAGCTGGCATATCGGGCCTGCCGGCCTCCTGGGGGCTAACCCTAACCCTAGGTTGGCCCAGAGGGGCCCCTCCCAAGGGTACTAGTGACCAAAGCCGGGGATTGGGGACAGCCGAGCCGCAGCGCCAGACTCACCCTGCCGTCCTGTCGACATCAGGCTCTCTGGGGCGTCGCTGGTCCTTCAGGGTAGGAGAATGGGCAGGGCCCTCGAGACTCCGGTGAATTTTGAAGGCCATCCGCGCCAAAATGCTGGGGCCCACGCTGGAGCTCGCCAGCGCCTTCACCTCAGCCTGCCCCTCCGCCCTCTGCACAGCTGGCAGATCAGGCCTGCCGGCCTCCTGGGGGCTAACTCTAATCCTAGGTCGGCCCCAGAGGGGCCCCTCTGAAGGGGCCTGCCGCCACAACGCAGGGGATTGGGGACCCTCGAGTCGTAATGCCGGACTCACCCTGCTGCCCCACTGACACCAGTGGTGCTAGGGCGCCACAGATCGTTTTGGGCGGGAGAACGGGCAGGGCCCTCTGAGCCCCGGTGAACTTTGAAGGCCCCAGCACCAAAACGCTGGGGCCCATGCTCCGCTCGCCAGTGGCCTCACCTCGGACCGCGACTCCATTCACCTCAAGATGGTGGATCGAGCCTGACGGCCTCCTGAGGGCTAACTCTAACCCTACCTTGGCCCCAGAGGGGCCCTTCCCAAGGGGCCTCGTACTGCAACGTCGGGTATAGGGAAGCCCGAGCCTCAGCACTGGACTCACCCTGCCGCCCTGCCATCACCCGGGCCGCTAGGGGCGCCGCCGGTCATCCAGGTGAGAGAACAAGCAGGGCCCTCCGAGCCCCCAGTGACTTTCGAAGGCCCCCTGCTCCAAAACGCTTGGGACCACGCTCCCGCTCGCCAGCGCACTCACCTCGGCCCGCCCCACTGCTCGCCACTCAGCAGGCGGATCGGGCCTGCCGGGCTACTGGGGGCTAAACCTAACCCTAGGTTGGCCCCCAAGGGGCCCCTCCCAAGGGGCCTGTCGCCGCAACACTGGGGATTGATGACCCCTAAGCCCCAGCGCTGGACTCACCCTGCTGCCCCGCTGGCACCCAGGCCACTAGGGGCGCCACTGGTCATTCAGGGCGGGAGAATGGGCAGGGCCCTCTGAGTCCTGGTGAAATTCTAAGGGCCCATGCACCAAAATGCTTGGGCCCATGCTCCCGCTAAGCAGCGCCCTCACTTTGACCCGCCCCTCTGCTCGACGCACAGCCAGCTGATCAGGTCTGCCAGCCTCCTGGGGGCTAACCCTAACCTTAGGTTGGCCCCCAAGGGGAACCTCCCAAGGGGCCTGGCGCAGCAACGCCAGGGATTGGGGACCCCCGAGCCCCAGCACCATACTCTCCGTGCCGCCCCGCTGACACCGGGCACGCTGGGGCATCACTGTTCATTCAGGGTGGGAGAACAGGCAGGGCCCTCGGGACCCCGGCGACCTTCCAAGGCCCCCCGTGACAAAATGCTTGGGCCCACGCTCCAGTTCACCGGCGCCCTCACCTCGGCCTGGCCCTCCGCTACCGCACAGCTGGCAGATCATGTCTACTGGAATCCTGGGTGCTAACAGTAACCCTAGGATGGCCCCAGAGGGGCCCCTCCCAAGGGGCCTTGCACTGCAATGCATGGCATTGGGGACCCCCAAACCGCAAAGCCAGACTCACATTGCCAACCTGCCACCACCCAGGCGCTAGGGGCGGCGCCGGTCATTCAGGGCGGGAGAACGGACAGGGCCCTCCGAGCCTCTAGCGACTTTCAAAGGCCTCCTGCGCCAAAACGCTAGATACCATACTCCTGCTCGCCAGCGCACTCACCTCATCCCACTCCTTCACTCCCCGCACAACTGGCGCATGGGTCCTGCTGGCCTACTGGGTCTAACCCTAACCCTAAACCCTAACCCCTAACCTTAAACCCTAAACCTTAACCCCTAAACCTAACCCTAACTCTAACCTCTAACCCTTACCCTAACCATAACCCTACTCTAAACCTAACAATAAACCCTAATCCTTAAACCCTAAACCCTAACATTAACACTAAACCCTAAACCCTAACCCCTAACCCTAATCACGAAACCTTAAACACTAAACCCTAACCTTAACCACTAACTCCAAACCCCAAACCCTAACCCTAAACCCTAACCCTACCCGACCCCTACCATACCCCTAACCCTACCCCTAAACCTACCCCTTCAGCTAACCCTACCCCTAACCCGTAACCTAACCCTAAACCTAACCCTAATCCTACCCTAACCTGTACCCTAACCCTAAACGTAACCCTAACACATACTCTAATCTGTACCTTAACCCGTACCCTAACCCTAACCCTAACCCGTACCCTAAGCCGTACCCAAATCCGTACACCAACACTTACCCTAAACCGTACCCTAACCCATACCCTAAACTGTACCCTAATGTGTACCCTAACCCATACCCTAACCCTAACCCGTATCCTAAACCTAACCCGTACTCCAACCCTAACCCTAACCCTAAACCCTAACCCTTACCCTAAACCCTAATCTGTACCCTAACTCGTAACCTCTAAACTGTAACCCCTAAACCCAACCCTAACCCGTACCCTCTCCTTACCCTAACCCTAACCCTTACCCTCAATCATACCCTAACCGTAACCCATACCCTAACCTTAACCCATACCCTAAACCGTACCCTAACCCCGGGGATTGGTAAACCTGAGCCCCACCATGGGACTCAGCCTGCCACCCCTCAGGAAACCATGCCCCTTGGGGCACCGCAGAGCATCCTGTGCAGGAAAACTGGTAGGGCCCCCCTGAGCCCCCAGCGATCCTCGGCGGACCCCTACACCCCAACCCTGAGGCCCACGCTCATCCCGCCCCACACCTTCCCTTCAGCTTGCCACCGAGCTCGTCGCAGAGCCAGCAGATCAGGCCTGCCGGGTTCCTGGGGCCTAGAACTGACCCTAGGTCAGCTGGGTAGGGCCCCTCCCCTGGGGCCCGATGCCGCAGCCCCAGGGACTGGGGACACCTGAGCCCCACTGCAGGACAAAGCCTGCCAGTCCGCAGGAAACCGTGCCCCTTGGGAGGCTGTAGAGCATTCAGGGCGGGAGAACCAGGAGGGCCCCCAGAGCCCCCAGCGAACGTCGGCAATCCCTAAACCCAACCTTGAAGCCCATGCTCACCCCACCCCACACCCTCACCTCAGCCCATGGCGGAGCTCGCCACATAGTGGGCAGATCTGGCCTGCGGGGTTCCTGGGCGCCAACCCTAACCCTAGTTCATCTGTGGAGGGGCCCCTCCCCAGGAGCCTGGAGCCGCAGCTGCGGGAATTTGGGACACCTGAGCCCCACAGCAGCACTCAGTCTGCCACCCCGCAGGAAACTGTGCCCCTTGGGAGGCCATAGAGCATTCAGGGCGGGAGAACCAGGAGGGCCCTCCTGAGCCACCAGCGAACTTCGGCGGCTCCCGCACCCCAACCCTGAGGCCCATGCTCACCCTCCCCACACCCTCACCTCAGCCCGTGTAGCTCGCCATACAGCCAGCAGATCGGGCCTGCGGGGCTCCTGGGCCTAACCCTAGCCCTAGGTCGGCCGTGGGTATGGGGGCCTCCCCAGGAGCCTTACACCGCAGCCCCGGGGAATTGGGATACCTGTGCCCCACTGCAGGACTCAGCTTGCCACCCGACAGGAAACATTGCCCCTTGGGGCTCTAAGGAGGCTACAGGGCACGAGAACTTGGGGAGGCCCCCGGAGCCCATCCCCATCCTTTGCCAGCCCCCCATGCCCCAACCCTGAGGCCCATGCTCACCCTCCCCCATGGCCTCCTCTCAGCCCTCCACAGAGCTCGCCTAACAGCCTGCAGATTGTCCCTGCCGGGGTCCGGGACCCTAACCCTTACCCTAGGTTGGCCACAGCGGGGCCCCTCCCCAGGGTCCTGGCAACCAACTCCAGGGGATGGGGACACCCAAGCCCCACCGCAGGACTCAGCCTGCAACCCACAGTAAACTGTACCATTTTGGGACACAACAGAGCATTCAGGGCAAGAGAATTGGGGCACCCCCTGAGAGCCCCTTCTGGTGAACCCCGACATTTGTGGGCCCTTCCAGATGAAACCCCAAGGCTCACACTCACCCGCCCTTGTGCCCTCATCTCACTCGGCATGAGAGTTCTCTGAGCACTGGGCAGTTCAGATCTGCTGTCTCTTGAGGCCTAACCTAACCCAGGGTCTTCTGCTGAGGGTCCCTCCCCGTTTGCCTGCCTCCAAGGCACCAGGCATTGGGCTCACCTCTGCACGACTAGAGGACTCAGCCTGCCCCACAGCAGGAAACTGTCCATTTTGGGCTGCAGCAAGAATTCATAGGAAAATCGGAGGGCCCCCTTCAGCCCATCCCAGGCAACCCCCACTTTCAGAGATCTCCCCGGATCCAATTAGTAGCTTCACACTGACCTTTAAACTTGCTCTCCACAGAGATCTTTTGAAATTCTCCACACTTCCAACCGATGGCATCATCCAGCTTCAGTGCCTTACCCAGCTTTAGGTCTTGAGATGGATTAAAATGGGAAGTCACTTCACTGATGACGACGTACTGGTGACCAAAAGATACATGCATAAATGCTTCATATCACTTGGCTTTAGGGAAATGCAAATCTAAACCCCTATAGATGCCATATCACACGAGGCTGAATATCTAAAAATAAGAAGACATGAAACTATACATGTTGGAGAGGATGTGGTGAAACAGGAACCCTCTTACACCCCTGTACGAATGCAGTCCGGTACAGCCACTCTTGAAAATGGTACGGAGTTTCCTCAAGAAGTTATAAATAAAGTTACCCTATGTCCCAGCAATTGCACTACTGGCTATTTACCCCCAAAGAGACAGAGGTAGTGAGGACGGGACACATGCACCCCAGTGTTCATAGCAGCAATAACCATAATAGACAAGCTGTGGAAGGAGTGCAGATGACCATGGATAGATGAATGGATAAAGAAGATGTGGATCATATATATAATGGAATATTACTCAGCCATCAGAAAGGATGAGTACTTACCATCACACCGACCTGGGTGGAGCTGGAGGGTATTATGCTGAGTGGAATAAGCCAATGAAAGAAAGACAATGATCATATGCTTTCACTCCTATGTGGAATATCAGAAACAAGGAAGAAGACCATAGGGCAAGGAAGGGAAAATAGAATGGGAAGTCATCAGAGAGGGAGAAAACCCATAATGGACGCTTAACTATCGCAAGAAACTGATGATTGTTGGAGGAGAAGTTGGGGGGGGGGGGTAACTGGGTGAGTAGCATTAAGGAGGTCACATGATACAATGAGCACTGGGTGCTAAACATGACTGAAAATTTATTGAAGACTACATCTGAAACGAATGATGTACTGTAAGTTGGCTAATTGAATTTAAATTAAAGAACAAAAGACCTCGAATAAACAATCCTAAACATTTGTATGGAACCACTAAAGATTCCGAACAGCCAGTGCAATGTGGAAAAGAAAAACAAAGCTGGAGGACTCACAATTTCAGATTTCAGGTTATACTACAAAGCTGCAGTCATCCTAACAAGACAGTACGGCACAAAAATAGACACAGCGACCAAAGGAACAGGATACAAGTTCAGACAGAAACCCACAATTATGTGGTTCGTGAATCTTCCACAAAGCAAGCAACGATATCAAAAGGGAAAAGGACAGTCTCTACAACAAATGGTGTTGGGAAAACTAGACAGCTATGCACAAAAGAATGTAATTAGACTGCTTTCTTACACAATACAGACAAACAGAAAACAGTTTCAAGACCTCAATATGAGACCTGAATCCATAAAAATCCTACAGGAGGGAAGACAGTAACTTCTTGACATGGACCATACCAACGTTTTTCTAGACTGTGTCCTGAGGCAAAGGAAATGAAAGCAAAAATAAACTATTGGGAATACAGCAAAATAAAAAGTTTCCACACGGCAAAAGAACAATGAAAACGTAAAAATAATAAGACAACTTACTCAAAGGGAGAAGATATTTGCAAAGATCATATGCAATAAAGGGATAGTGTCCAAAACATATACAACTGATACTACTCGACCCCCCAAAAAACAAATACTCCAGTTAAAAAATAGGCAGAAGACATGGACAGACATTTCTCCAAAGAAGAAATACAAATGGCCAACAGTCCCGTGAAAAGATGTTCACCATCACCCATCATCAGGAAAATGTAAATCCAAAGGACAATGAGGTAATACCTCAAACCTGTCAGCATGGCTAACATCAAAAGCACAACAAAGAGCAGGTGTTGGGAGGATGTGGATAAAGGGGAATCCTAGCGAACTGTGGGAGGGAATGCAAACTGTGGTGGCCACCGTGGAAAACAGTATGAAGGTTCCTCAAAAAATTAAATATAGAACTACCCTACGATCCAACAATCACACTACTCGTATTTACCCAAAGAATAGGAAAACAGTATCTTAAAAGGATACGTGCACCCCTATGTTTCTTGCACCATTATTTACAAAATCACAATATGGAAGCAAACCAAGTGTCTGTAGAAAAATTGACAAATGAGATGATAGGTGTGTGTATTCACACACACACACACACACACACACACACAGACACACACAATGGAGTATTACTCGGCTTGAAAAAGAATGAAACCTTGCCATTTGCAGACACATGGATGGAGCTAGAGAGTATTATCCTAACTAAAATCAGTCAGTCAGAGAAAGACAAATCCCATACGATGTCATTCTAATGGGGAATTTAAAAAACAAACAAAATAAATAACTAAAAGAGAAAAAGGAGACACACCGAAATACAAACTCTTAACAATAGAGAACAAACGGATGTTTACCAGAGAGGAGGTGGTTAGAGGGATGAGTGAAATAGATGAAGGGGATTAAGAGGACGCTTTTCTTGATGACCACTGAGTAATATATAGAATTACTAAATCACTCTCTTGTACACCTGAAATGAATGTAACACTGTATGTTAGCTCTACTGGGATTAAAATAAATTTTAAAAAAGATTTTTCTTTCAGGAACCTCTTTGAAACCTCTTTGAAAAAGCTTTTCCTGTGCACTGTGCATAAGCCCTACTTGGGAGGATTCACTCTACAGTAATTATTCACTCCATGCCTCAAATTCATATTTCACTGAGTTCTTACCGTGGATTCCAGCCCACGGGAGCCATGGTCCTTTTCTGTCCAGGCTCAGCACCTATGCATTCAAGATTGGAAGTAGAGACACATGTCACTTCACATTCCAGAAAGCTATTATTGTTTCTGTTTCAGTGTGAGAGTCACAGGTTTCAGAGCAGGTTTATTATGGATCCTGGATCTCTACTTCAATGTTCATTGCCTGGATCCATTTGGCTAATAGGTTCCCTGTGGATGGGCTTGCTTCCAAGCACTTACATGGAAGATGCAAAGGTGGGTGGGCTTGGTGCGGGACAGGAAGAAGACCAAAAACAGACAAGGGTCCGACCCCTCCCCTGATCCAGGAACTGCTATGGGAGAGGGTACAGGTGGGAGAATTCATGCGAAACTCCAAGGTCACCAGCTGAACACAGGAGGCATAGGTCAAGGGATCTGGAGATGCAGGGGTTGAAGGCTGCTCTGAGCTACCTCTGGGAGGAAGGGAGGGATGGAATGAGAAGGAGACACTGCCTGCTCCTGGCCCATGCCAGCTGCCCACCGCTCCGACACCCATCTGTCTACACAGCTGACACAGCCTGGGCTCAGGATGGGCTGGCTCGCGTCCCTCAATCCTCAGTGGGACAGCTGTCCCCAGGGCTCAGAGACATGCTGAGGGAGATGAGAGGGAAAGCTGCCCCACCCTGGTCGCCCCCTCTTTGAACAAACAGCCCTTCAGAACTGCTAAAAAAAACCCACTAACGGGGTTGAAAGACTTGCCATGGATGAACTAAAGCATAGAGATATGTAAAATAACATTCATTTTTTAAGTTCAGAGCTGTCATCTCAGGAAGTGGGGAGAGCTTCCCTGAAGAAGACTGAGGGGAGGGCAGGCCATGCTGAAAAGGGAGACATGGCTCTCCTGATTGGGGACCTGCAGCCCCCTTCCAGGGCAGGGCATCATCCTCACATCAAAAGAGATCCATGGAAGTGTTCCATCAGGGCCAGATGTTTGTCTCGAGAAGGCTACCCTGGCATTGGACTGCACAGGGCACCAGGGACGAGGGCCAGATGGAGGACGGACAATACCCCGGAGGCCATGGGTAAGAGCAGAGGCACAGGACCTTGAAGATGATGAAAAGCAGGAGGTGGCAGCATGGAGCCGTCCCGAAAGTATCATGGGAGCAGTGCCCACAGCTTCACTGAATGGGTGCCTTCTGTGCCAGGTGTGGCTGACGTCAGTGGGCTCCAGACTAGTCCTGACCACAACTCTAGGAAGTGTGCACCACCCCCGTCCTCCTCTCCCCTTGCAGCTGCTAGGAATCACGTTCACAGACCCTGGTCAGCTTTCGTGGAAAGCAAGCAGTGGCTCCCGCACACGCTGCACCTCTGGTGGTGGTCCAGTGCGACCCTTGTGCCTGGCAAGACACTGATGTCTACCTGTCTCCATACAAATCCACAGACAGGAGGGTGTCCCTGAATTCCACAGGACCTGATGAGACAGATCCACAGAAACCAACACCCAGTGGATCACTCAGGACCTCACCTATGGTCATGGAGCTCACCATACCCTATTTCTGTCACTTCCCACAGAAAGCCTGGTTATGATCCCCCACAATACCATACATCCTGGTTGCTGACCTGGGGTCATGCCATGAACCCACATAGCACCTTTCTTTAAGTGAAGGCTATGCCTACACCTCCTAGAAAATATTTCTAATGAAGTACAAGTCCATCAGGACTATGGTGTGAACGGTAGCACACAGCTTTCATGGTAGTAGTCAGTAATTCTAACAAGGGTTAACCCCACTCCCTGTCTCACAAAAACTTCCTCCATCCCCACTTAACTCATGGTCTGCCCTCAGAAAGCCCTCCAGGAAACAAACCTTTCATCTGAATGCTCTCTTCACCTTCTGCTTCAAATCTTGTCGAACCACAATGATATGAAACTAGAAATCAGTCTAAAGAAAAAAATGGGACAGTCAAAAATAGGTGGAGATTTTTGGGGCCTGGGTGGCTCAGTCGTTAAGGATCTGCTTTCAGCTCTGGTCTTGACCCCGGATCCTGGGATCTAGCCCCATATCAGGCTCCTTGCTCAGTGGGAAGCCCACTTTTCCCTCTCCCACCCCCTTGCTTGTGTTCACTCTCTCGCTGTCTCACTCTCTGTCAGATACTTAAATAATCTTAAAAAAATATGTGGAGATTTAACAACATGCTACTGAACAACCAACAGTCAAAGAAGAAATCAAAAAAATTTTAGAAGTACCTTGACACTGATGAAAAAGACAACCTACAAAAACTTATGGGATGCAGCAGAAGTAGCTTTATGGGGGACATTCATAGCAATTCAAGTCTTCATCATTCCATGAGAATGGTCTCCAATAAACAACCTGATTTATGTGGTAAAGAAGTAGGAAAAAAAAACAACCAACAAAGCCCCAAATTAGTAGAAATAAGGAAATAACAAAAAGGAATGCATAAATAAATCCAATGGATACTAAAAAGACAAAAAAAAAAACACAATGAAAATGAGAGCGGCCTTTTTTGGAAAGATAAACAAAACTGACAAACTTAGCTAGACTCACCAAGAAAGACAGAGGACTCGAATACAATCAGGAAAATAAGATAATGGATTCCTGTCTCATATCAAAATCAAAAGAACTCTTCAACCTTGGACACAACAACTTCTTGCAAGCCACGTCTCTAAAGGCAAAGGAAATAAAAGCAAAAATGAACTATTGGCACTTCATCAGGATAAAAAGCTTCTGCTCCGCAAAGCAAACGATCAACAAAACAAAAAGGCAACCTATGGAATCGAAGAAGATATCTGCAAATGATATTACAGATAAAGGGCTGGTTTCCAAGATCTATAAAGAACTCCTCAAACTCGACACCCAAAAAATGGGCAGAAGGCACAAAGAGATACTTCTCCAGAGAAGACATACAAATGGCCAACAGACACATGAAAAAATGCCTCACATCACTTGCCATCAGGCAAATACAAATAAAACGACAGTGAGATACCACCTTACACCAGTTAGAATGGTTAAAATTAACAAGGCAGGGGGCACCTGGGTGGCACAGCGGTTAAGCGTCTGACATCGGCTCAGGGCATGATCCTGGCATTATGGGATCGAGCCCCACATCAGGCTCCTCCGTTATGATGCTGCTTCTTCCTCTCCCACTCCCCCTGCTTGTGTTCCCTCTCTCGCTGGCTGTCTCTATCTCTGTGGAATAAATAAATAAAATCTTGAAAAAAAAATTAACAAGACAGAAATAAAAAAATGTCAGAGAGGATGTGGAGAAAGGGGAGCCCTCTTACACTACTCGTGAGAATTCAAGCTGGTACAGCCACTTTTGAAAACAATATGGATGTTCCTCACAACGTTAACCACAGAGATATCCTACGACCCACCAATTGCACTACTGGGTATTTACCCCATAGACACAGAGTAATGAAAAGAAGCGGCACCTGTATCCCAATGTTCATAGCTGCAATGTCCATAATAGCCAAACTGTGGAAGGAGCCAAGATGTCCTTCAGCAGATGAATGGACAAAGAAGATGTGGTTCATCTATACAATGGAATATTACTCAGCCGTCAGAAGGATGAATACCCACCACTTGCACAAACGTGCATGGACCAGGAGGGGATTATGCTAAGTGAAATTAAAGCAAGCAGAGAAAGACAATTATCATATGGTTTCACTCCTATGTGGAATGGAAGGAATAGCATGGAGGACATTAGAAGAAGGAAGGGAAAAGTGAAGTGAGGTAATGAGAGGGGAAATGAACCATGAGAGACTACTGACACTGGGAAACAAACTGAAGGTTGCAGAAAGGGAGGGGAAGAGGAATGAGTTATCCTGGTGATGGGTATTAAGGAGGGCACGTGTTGGGGCCCTGGGTGGCACAGCGGTTAAGCGTCTGCCTTCGGCTCAGGGCGTGATCCCGGCATTAGGGGATCGAACTCCACAACAGGCTCCTCCGCTGTGAGCCTGCTTCTTCCTCTCCCACTCCCCCTGCTTGAGTTCCCTCTCTCGCTGGCTGTCTCTATCTGTCGAATAAATAAATAAATTCTTTTTAAAAAGAAGGAGGGCACGTGTCATAATGAGCACTAGGTGTTATATGCAAACAATGAATCATGGAACACTTCATCAAAAACAAATGAAGTACTGTAGGGTGATTAACATCATTTTAAAAAAATAGAAAGATATGAAATTCATACAGGAAAACTGTCACTATTTGCAAATGACATGAAATCCCGAAAGATTACACACACACACACACACACACAAAACTGTTAGAATAAACAAATTCAAGAAAGCTGCAGGATATAAAGTCAATATACAGAGACCTGTTCTCTTTTTTTTTCATATTTTATTTATTTATTTGAGAGGAAGAGAAAAAGCAAGGGCAGGGGGAGTGTCCGAAAGAGGGAGAAGCAGACCCTCGCTAAGCGGGGAGCCCAACACAGGGCTCAATGTCAGAACTCTGAGTTCATGACCTGAGATGAAGGCAGAAGCTTCACCTATGGGGCCACCCAGGTGACCCAACTTCTTGCATTTCTGCATACTGATGACGCACTTTTGCAAAGAGAAATTCAAAAAGCAATGCCATTTACAATTGCATCAAAAAAAAATCTAGGAATAAAAGTAACCAAAAATGAGAAAGACATAGTACACTCAACACATGGCAGAAAAGAAATGAAAAACATGTGTGTCGAGGGGGGCAGGATGTATGGGTCAAAGATTTGGAAGGCAACACAAACAAATGGAAGCTTACGCCATGCTCCTTAACTGGAAGATTTAATTATGTGAACATGTCCATCGTACCCAAAGCAATCGACAGATATGATGAAATCCCTATCTGAATTCCAGCGGCATTATTCGAGCAAATAGAAAACAGTCCACAAACTTGTATGGAATCACAAAAGACCCCAAATACCCAAAGCAACCTGGAGAAAGAAAGGTGCAGTCAACACACTCCTGGATTTCAAGCTAGATTACAAAGCTGTTGTCATCAAAACAGGATGGTACTGGCAGAAACACAGACACCAGGTCAGTGGAACAGAACAGAAAGCTCAGAAACTTACACACACGTAGATGATCCTAACTTACGACACAGCAGCAGAAGATATGCCATGAGGGAAGGACTGTCTCTTCAGTGAGTGGTAACAGGCAAACTGGACACTACATGCAGAAGAATATAACTGGTCCACTTTCTTACACCACACACAAAATTTTTAATGGATGAATGATTTGAACATAAGACCTGAATCCATAAACCTCCAAGAAGACACAGGTACTAAGACTCTCGACATTAGTTTTGGCAAAGTGTCTTCAGATCGGACACCAAATGCAAAGGCAACAAAAGCAAAAATAAACAAGTGGAACAACATCAAACTGAAATCTTCCACACGGCAAAAGAAACCAGCAAAAACTTAAAAGGTCACAGACCCAATAAGAAAAAAAATATCTGCGAATCATATGTGTGAGAAGAGGCTAATATCCAAAATACACACAACACTCATAGAAATCAAAACAAAAAAAATGTATAAAAAATGTGGGGAATATGTGAATAGATACTTTCTAAAGATGGCACACAGGTGCCAACAGACAGAGAAAGTTGTTAGACATCACTCATCATCATCAGGGAAACATCAGTCAAACCCACAATCGGCTATCCACTCACAACAGTTGGAACAGCAATTGTCCCAGAGACAGACACCAGGTGGGGTCAAGGGTGTGCAGACGAGGAGACACTGTGCACTGTTGGTGGGAATGGAAATTGGTGCCGCCACTGTGACAAACGGTATGGAGGTTCCTGAAAAAATAAATGCGACTACCACATGACCCATTAATGGCTCTACTGAGTATTGATTTGGAGAACACAAAAATACTGCCTAAAAAAGACAGATGCACTTCCATGTTCACTGCAGCATTATTCACAAGAACCAGACATGGAAACACAGACCTTGGGGGTCTTATTCCAAGTAACTCAGACACAGAAAGACCAATCCCAGATGCTCTCATGTACATTCCACGTGGAATAAACAATTACTGAATGCATAGATACTGATAGCAGATTGGTAGGTGCCAGATTCGGGGATGGGGTGTTAGAAATGGGTGAAGGTGGTCAAAGTCTCAATGTTTGAGTGAGAAAATCCGACAGTCATGAAATGTTCCGTCCAGTATGGAGACTAAAACTAACCCCGCAGCATGGGGTATAGGTTTCCCTGCTCTTTGAAAGTACAGGGCTTCTGAGAAACCTTGCACAGCAGAAATGGTGTCAAGAAGGAATGGCCATTAATTTACACGGAACAATTAGATAGTGTCCTCAGACACCAAAATTCCTTCTCTTTGGCTTTTCTTAGGCCTCAGGACACAAGTTTCTAATGGAGGCCCAGCATCAATGAAGACAAAGCATAGCAGAGGCTCACAGACACCATTCAAAGTGCTGGTGGCTGGATGCGGAGAGCAGTTCCCAGCGGAAGGAGCAGGTTGGGGTGAACGACGCCTCTGTCGTGCTTCTCCCCAAAACAGATGCTGAACGCGATTCTCACTGTTCACCTTTTTTCATAAGAGGAAAATCCTCTTCAGGTCTCTTCCTCTTACTGAAGCTGGGTAATAACGTAGTTCTTTCAAGAAAGCCCAGTGTCTTACTGTGAACGTTTAAAAAGTGGGGGATACTTGTACTTGAGCATTGCTGAGGGAGGAGATGTGAAAGGTTCTCCCAGACACAAACCTCAGCAGATCCACTGGGAAAGGCACCTTCCTCAGCATGTGGAACACGGACTACCTCCTACCACCCGAGAAACCCTCTCCTTCCCCTCGATCAGGACAACCCACAACAGCTGGGAGTTACCCCAATTCCTCTGTTCTCCTGCTCCTAATAGCTAACCCATCAGCAAATCCTGTAAGCTCCATCTTCAAAATGGACCCAGAATAGGTCTAACCACTCCATCCAAGGCCACCTGTCTGGACCACAGTGCCTGAGTTCCTGGAAAAGCTTCATCATTGACCTGCCTTGCCATCTTCAACCCTCTGTCATCTGTTCTCAACACTGTAGCCAGGATGGCCCAGTGAAACAGGGTCTCATGGGGTTATAGCCCTGGAATGGCTTTCTGTCACCTCTCTGAGGTCATGTCCTAAGCTGTCTCCTGTGGCCACAGGGCCATCTTGCTACTCCTGGACATAGCTGGAATTCTCCTGCCCCAGAGCTATGCACATGCTTTCCCTTCTGTTCAGAATGCTCCTGATGTGTTCTCACTCACCTTCGGAGAAGTCTGAATTGGAGTGACAGGGACAGAAGATGAGGCTGTGTGTGTTAGGTGAGGCTGTTGGCCCAGAAGAAGGTTCTCTGCCAGCTTTCCGCCTGTGCCTCACTTGTCCTCAGCCAGGAACTTGCACACAGCCCTCACCTGTCACAACTCTCACCCAGGAGACCCACAGCCACCCCTGGAGCCCACCCTGCCCACATCCTGCTGCAGAATGCATTCAGCTCTCCTCTGGAACCCCTGTCAGCTTTACCCAGTCCTGGAACTCCCCCATCTCCTGCAAAGCTCCCGGATTCCCCCTCTTCTTCCAAAATCACACTGGCGCAAGGCTTTCATGAGAAAGCTATAATGCTAACTAATGAAAGGTTCACACCTACTTTCCCCTTCTGTTGCCTTTCTCTCCACCTTCTTTCCTACCTGTGCAAACTGTAACATATCAGTGGAACATGAACATGCTCTGAGACCTGAATCTTTCATTGCAGCTTTCTGAGGACTCCTTATGTGATAAGAAACTAGTGTATCCTACAACAGGGTGATTTACAACTCTCATCTATAGAATAGTACAGCCCAAATCACTACAATTTTACCTCACTCTTCATGAAGCAGAACACTTTTTCCTTTCTTCTCTTACTTAAATTCCAGTTAGTTCACATGCCATGGAATATTCGCTTCAGGGGTAGGATTTAGTGATTCCTCACCAGCATACAGAACTCGGTGCTCATAACAAGTGCCCTCCTTAATACCCCTCACCCATTTAACTCTTCCCCCCATGCCCCTGTCCTGCAGCAACACTCAGTTTGTTCTCCAAGGTTGAGTCTATTTCCTTGTTTGCCTCTCTCATCACTCCTCAACTCTGTTCATCTGTTTTCTTTCTGAAGTTCCACAGGCATGAGAGCATAGGATATTTGTCTTTCCTCAGTGATTTTGCTTAGCTTAATACACTCTAGGTCCATCCACATCCTTGCAAATGGTAAGTTTTCATTCTTTTTGAATCTGGGTCATATTCCAGTGTATATATATGTATCCCACATCTGTTTTACCCATTCATCAGTGCATGGACGTTGGGATTCTCTCTATAGTTTGGCTACTGTGGACATTTCTGCTATAAACATCATGGTGCATTTACCCATTTCGAATCCACATTTTTGTATCCTTTGGGTAAATACCTAGGAGAGCAATTGCTGGATCATGGGGTTGTTCAATGTTTAACTTTTTGAGGAACCCCCACACTGTTTCCCAGACTGGCTGCACCACTTTGCATTCCCACCAACAGGATGGGAGGCTTCCCCTTTAAGCAGAACATTATCTGCCAGCAATTTCATAAGAGGAAACAAAACCTCTGGGAGATGCACCTAGGGTCAGACAAGCAGTTGCAGAGTTCACCCCAAGGCTCCTGACGCCAAGCCCCTTGAAGCCACCAGCATGCCACTATCCAAAAGAATTCCCAGACTCTCCTTCTGACTCCACCACCAAAGAAACTACAGAGAGAATATGGCACCTCAAAATATCAAGATAATACATTTAGTAAAACTAGAAAGTCAAGCTCAACTTTTAAACAGGAACAGGCCGCTTTGGAAAATTTTCAATTTTCCCTCCACCCTAATTTTAACTCTTCTGATGAATAAACTAATCAATGAGGAAACATCACCTTTGTCAAATGACATCATCCAAGTCTGTATCAGATGAAAAAAGCCACCTAACTCTAGATGTTGGCCACTCAACCATATCTTAGGCCCAATTGAATAAACACTGTTAGATGAAGGAACAAATTAGATGTTACAAACAGGCACAGAGTGAATCTCACCTTCCCTTTCTAATAAAAGAGGGTTCCTAGGAAACAGATGGTCAAAATACATTTGTAAGCAATAAATGGACAGAGAAATTGTGATCCCCTGCAACGTTCTACCTCCAGGGAAACTAAGTAATTCCTGCACCAAACCCAGAATGCTGACAGCTACTTCAATTTTACTTTGTGGCTCAACTAGAGAAAAGAGAAAAGCCCAGGAGGTTTTGCGATAATGAGAGGTTTTACCTCCAGCCCTGACATAGATAGGACATTTTGCCAAACATACCTGTGCTTTCTGTGAACACTGGCGTCCTGTGACAAGCTGCCTCGCTGACTCTGATGCTGACGTTCAAAACCTCGGGTGTCTTGGAGCCAGAGCAGAGAATTGCTGTCAGGTGGGTAGAAGAAGGCACCTCTGACATAAAGCCTGCACACCTGCTTCGGTTTCTGGGCGAAGGGGCAACACATACTTGTTGTTTATCAGTAATTATCTTCATTCTCAACAGACCAATGACCTTGCCTTTTCTGGAAAGCAGACTTACTCTTCTAAAGAAACCCTCAATTCGTCTATTCCCAATGCAACTAGAGTGGGGTCTGGTTTACGCACGCCTCCAGGCCCCCACCTGGAGGATTTTCCTGCATGATTCTAATAGCCAATTACCACTACCCAGGGGCACACGGGGCATAATGCTGAAGTTGGGGTTTATCTCTGGGGCTTGCTACTGCCACACCTGTGCTGGGGGACCAGGGCACACCCTGCTGAACTCAGGGTACTGCTCAAGATGCATCACCTGCACTGTGTCAGAGAACTGAAAGTGGGGATTGTGTGAGGTCGTAACCCGCACTCTTCCAGGGGAACAGGGGAAACGCTGAAATTCTGCAACCCATCCCACAAAAGCTCAGGTGAGTGGGTGCCCTGGAGTTCCCGGGTATGGGGAATAAGGTCAGTTGAGGACATGGGGCAGAAGAGACTTTAAAGGGAAAAAGAAAACTCACCTGAGTACCCACAATGAACCCTCTCCACGTGCCCTTCCAAAACCTTGCCTCCCACCTGGGGCGCACCCTACCCCCAGACCCCCACCCCAGTGCAAGCTGCTCACTCACCAACAGGGATCTCCACAGGGCAACTCTCTCTCTCTCAGTGCCCCTTCTTCTGCCCCAATTCTGCAACCCACTGCAAATCTGGGACTGCCCACAGAGACATCTCCACCCCCAAGCAGTGAATGGTTGGGGAGGGTGGTGCCTGAGCCCCTTGGATGCTGGGCTACCCGCCCTCAAGCCCCTGGAACCCTGAAAGTGCAGGGGGCCCAAGAGGCGCCTCCTCTACCCAACACCCGGCACAGGAATGGGTGGGGTCGTGGGCCAGGGCACCCACACACACCTAGCCCCTTCTAGGGACCCCTCTAGCTGCAGACCACCCTCAGAGTCCTGCCCCTTCCCTTTCTGCACCAGCCCTCCCTGCTGGGGTGTGCCTGGTTCTGGGCAAGGTCAGTGGCTCTCAGACCCTCCAAGGCTTTGGCTTTAGGAAATGCAATGATTTCATGCATTTTCAGTATGTACATGTCAGTATGACTTTAATCTTATGGGAGCCAAAGAGGTTCTTTATTTTTTCTTATCTTCATGTTGGCATTTTTGGTTGTTTTCTTCTCAAAGCAGATGTACAACATGTGCTTGGGGCAGAAATAGGGCCCATGCTTTGAGTTTTTGCCCAATCATTTTGAGCCGGGTAAAATGTTAAAGGATAGCTTCCCTGGGAGCCCAGGATCAGGGCCCACAGATGATATAAGATAAAAATTACTTTCATCATTATAATGACTACTAAATGGAGGAATTTGAGACAAAAGCACCTTTCACAAGAGTACCAAGAAATCAAAATGATGCCCACAGAAGGCTACCTGCTCCATGGTCAGCACAGGTAACAGAAGTGTTCACAGTCTCTGGACTCCTGCCCTTCTCCTGCCCAAATCTCTGAAGCACACAGACCACTTAAAATCAGAATTGTAGAACTGCTAGACACCTTAGAGATGTCTGGCACCATTCCCTTGGACTGCAGAATAAAACACAGTAGCTCGTTGTCACAAACTAATTTCAACATGAAGTGCCCCCTGGATGCACTAAGTTCTTTCTCTGCAAATGTTGACTAATGTAAGTCACAGACACACCATTTAAACACTAGGATGGCTGGGAAGTCAACGTAGGTAAGGCAATATTTTAGCCAGGTTTATAAGCATTGGCTCACTTTGTAGAAGAGGCTGAGCTGAGTGTTTTTAAATACTATTTCAGGTACAAGAGAGGAGTTAAGATGGTGGAGGAGTAGGGGACTCCTTTTTCTGCAGATCCCCTGAGTCCTGCTGGATAGGTAGCAGGCCAGCCTAAACAACCACGGAATCAGCCTGAGAGGCAGGAAGATATATCTGGATCTCTACAAATGAACATCTCCAGTGCTGCGTATTGAGGTAGGAAGCGGGGAGTCCTGAAACCTGGCACAGATACTGGAAGATAAAAGGAAGGGGGAGGGAGCCACCGCATTTGGGTGCCAGGAAGTAGCAGCCACCTGCACAGGGGAGCTGGCAGATTCACAGAAGGCACCCCTAGAGAGAGGACTGAGACTGGTGAGCCCAGAGAGCACACCACCAGGCATCTCCCAGAACACAGGAATCCCAGTGTGCTCATGGGATCCAGAATGAGATTGAGAGCTCCTGGAGCGCGTGCGGGTCCACTGGAGGCTGGCAGGCCACCTGCACAGGGGAGAGGGCAGATTCATGGTCAGAACCCAGGAAACAGCAGACTGAGACCCTGAACCAGGTGCGCCCACCACCAGGCTTCTCACGGAACTCCGGAATCCCAGTGTGCTCACCGGGAATAGAGAGACCCAGAGACCCGGGAGCACGTGGGGCGGCTGGCGGCTGGTGGGCCACCTGCATGGGGCAGCGGGCGGACTCGTGGTTGGCACCCAGGAAACAGCAGACTGAGACCCTGAAGGAGGTGGTATGCCACCAGGCTTCTCAGGAAACTCCGTAATCCTGGTGTGCTCACGGGATCCAGACTGAGACCTGGAGATCTGGGAGCTCCAGGGGGCGGCTGGTGGCTGGTGGCCTTAGAAACACAAAGGACAGAGATGCACCTGCCCTGGAAGTGAGGGCAGGGACACCAGGTGTGGGGCACACATCCAGGGACGCTATGGGGTTGAGCAGCACCAACAGTAACGGAGTTAAAGTGGCCAGAACATCCATGGAGAACATGCCGCAATCCCTCTGTTCTGTGACAATTCAGCCTCTGCTGCTCTGACTCTCAGAAGAGGCACAGCAGACCACCAGAGAAAGATGCCAGGGAACAAAAGCCTGGAAATACTGGCTCACAGCGTTCCCACACCCATCCCCCCTCGCAGGGGACAGGGCAACTCTACCCAAACAGGGTTGCCTGAGTATGGGTGTGGCAAAATACAAACTCTTAACAATAGAGAACAAACGGATGGATACCAGAGAGGAGGTGGATAGAGGGATGAGTCAAATAGATGAAGCGGATTAAGAGGACACTTTTCTTGATGACCACTGAGTAATATATAGGATTACTGAATCACTCTATTGTACACCTGAAACGAATGTAACACTGTAGGTTAGCTCTAATGGAATTAAAATAAATTTTTAAAAAAGATTTTTCTTTCAGAAACCTCTTTGAAAAAGCTTTTCCTGTGCATTGTTCATAAGCCCTACTTGGGAGGATTCACTCTACAATAATTATTCACTCTATGCCTTGAATTCAGATTTCACTGAGTTCTTACTGTGGATCCCAGCCCACAGGAGCCATGGTCCTTTTCAGTCCAGGATCAGCACCTATGCATTTAAGATTAGAAGTAGAGACACATGTCACTTCACAGTCCAGAAAGCTATTATTGTTTCTGTTACATTGTGAGAGAGTCACAGACTTTGGGACAAGTTTCAGAGCAGGTTTATTATGGATCCTGGATCTCTACTTCAATGTTCTTTGCCTGGATCCATTTGGCTAATAGGTTCCCTGTGGATGGGCTTGCTTCCAAGCACTTACATGGAAGATGCAAAGGTGGGTGGGCTTGGTGCGGGACAGGAAGAAGATCAAAAGCAGACAAGAGTCCCACCACTCCCCTGATCCAGGAACTGCTACAGGAGAGGGTATGGGAGGTAGAATCAATGCAAAACTCCAAGGTCACCAGCTGAACACAGGAGGCACAGGTCAAGGGATCTGGAGATGCAGGGGTTGAAGGCTGCTCTGAGCTATATCTGCGAGGAAGGGAGGGAAGGAATGAGGAGACACTGCCTGCCCCTGGCCCATGCCGCTGCCCACCACTCTGACACACATCCGTCTACACAGCTGACAGAGCCTGGGCTCAGGATGAGCTGGCTCAGGTCCCTCAATCCTCAGTGGCACAGTTGGCCCCAGGGCTCAGAGACATGCTGAGGGAGATGAGAGGGAAAGCTGCCCCACCCGGGTCATCCCCTCCTTGAGCAGACAGCCCTTTAGAACTGCTAAAAAAAAACCCCACTAACGGGGTTGAAAGACATGCCATGGATGAACTAAGGCATAGAGATATGTAAAATAACATTCATTTTTAAGTTCAGAGCTGTCATCTCAGGAAGTGGGGAGAGCTTCCCTGAAGAAGACTGAGGGGAGGGCAGGCCATGCTGAAAAGGGAGACATGGCTCTCCTGATTGGGGACCTGCAGCCCCCTTCCAGGGCAGGGCTTCATCCTTGCATCAAACGAGATCCATGGAAGTGTTCCATCAGGGCCAGATGATTGTCTCGAGAAGGCTATCCTGGCATCGGACTGCACAGGGCAACAGGGACGAGGGCCAGATGGAGGACTGACAATACCCCGGAGGCCATGGGGCAAGAGCAGAGGCACATGACTTTGAAGATGATGATGAAAAGCAGGAGGTGGCAGCATGGAGCCGGCCCGAAAGTGCCATGGGAGCAGTGCCCACAGCTACACTGACTGGGGGCCTTCTGTGCCCAGTGTGGCTGACTTCAGTGGGTTCCAGACTAGTCCTGACCACAACTCTAGGAAGTGTGCACCACCCCCGGCCTCCTCTCCCCTTGCAGCTGCTAGAAATCATGGTCAAAGACCCTGGTCAGCTTTCGTGGAAAGCAAGCAGTGGCTCCCGCACACGCTGCACCTCTGGTGGTGGTCCAGTGCGACCCTTGTGCCTGGCCAAACACTGATGTCTACCTGTCTCCACACAAATCCACAGACAGGAGGGTGTCCCTGAATTCCACAGCACCTGATGAGACAGATCCACAGAACCCAACACCCAGTGGGTCACTCGGGACCTCACCTATGGTCATGGAGCTCACCATAAACTATTTCTGTCACTTCCCACAGAAAGCCTGTTTCTCATCCCCCACAATACCATACATCCTGGTTGGTGACCTGGGGTCATGCCATGAACCCACATGCCATCTTTCTTTAAGAGAAGGCTATGCCTAAACCTCCTAGAAAATGTTCCTAATGAAGTACAAGTCCATCAGGACTACGGAGTGAACAGTAGCACACAGCCTGCATGGTAGTAGTCAGTAATTCTAACAAGGGTTAACCCCACCCCCGTCTCACAAAACTTTCCTCCGTCCCCACAGAACTCATGGTCTGCCCTCAGAAAACCCTCCAGGAAACAAACTTTTCATCTGAATGCTCTTCACCTTCTGCTTCAAATCTTGTCCAACCACAAAGATATGAAACTAGACATCAGTCTCAAGAAAAAAATGGGACAGTCAAAAATAGGTGGAGATTGGGGAGCCTGGGTGGATCAGTTGCTAAGGATCTGCCTTCAGCTCAGGTCCTGATCCCAGGATCCTGGGATTTAGGTTGGAATCAGGCTCCTTGCTCAGTGGGAAGCCCGCTTCTCCCTCTCTCACGCCCCCTGCTTGCGTTCCCTCTCTCACTGTCTCACTCTCTGTCAGATACTTAAATAATCTCAAAAAAATATGTGGAGAATTAAAAACATGCTACCGAACAACCAACAGTCAAAGAAGAAATCAAAAAAGATTTTAGAAGTACCTTGACACTGATGAAAAAGACAACTTACAAAAACTTATGGGATGCAGCAAAAGTAGCTCTATGGGGGACATTCATAGAAACTCAAGTCTTCATCAATCCATGAGAAGGGTCTCCAATAAACAACCTGATTTATGTGGTAAAGAAGTAAAAAATAAAACAACAAAGACCCAATATAGTAGAAATAAGGAAATAACAAAAAGGAATGCATAAATAAATCCAACAGAGACTAAAAAGAACAACAACAAAAAAAAAAAACAATGAAATTGAAAGGTGCCTTTTTTGGAAAGATAAATAAAACTGACAAACTTAGCTAGACTCACCAAGAAAGACAGAGGACTCGAATACAATCAGGAAAGAAAGATAATGGATTCCTGTATCATATCCAAATCAAAAGAACTCTTCAACCTTGGACACAACAACTTCTTGCAAGCCATGTCTCTAAAGGCAAAGGAAATAAAAGCAAAAATGAACTATTGGCACTTCATCAAGATAAAAACCTTCTGCACAGCAAAGCAAACGATCAACAAAACAAAAAGGCAACCTATGGAAAAGAAGAAGATATCTGCAAATGATATTACAGATAAAGGGCTGGTATCCAAGATCTATAAAGAACTCCTCAAACTCGACATCCAAAAAATGGGCAGAAGACACAAAGAGATACTTCTAGAGAAGACATACAAATGGCCAACAGACACATGAAAAAATGCTCCACATCACTTGCCATCAGGCAAATACAAATCAAAACGACAATGAGATACCGCCTTACACCAGTTAGAATGGTTAAAATTAACAAGGCAGGGGGCACCTGGGTGGCACAGAGGTTAAGGATCTGCCTTCGGCTAAGGGCGTGATCCTGGCATTATGGGATCGAGCCCCACATCAGGCTCCTCCGCTATGAGCCTGCTTCTTCCTCTCCCACTCCCCCTGCTTGTGTTCCCTCTCTCGCTGGCTGTCTCTATCTCTATCAAATAAATAAATAAAATCTTGAGAAAAAAATTAACAAGACAGGAAATTACAAAAAGTCAGAGATGATGTGGAGAAAGGGGAGCCCTCTTACACTACTCGTGAGAATTCAACTGGTATAACCACTTTTGAACAATATGGATGTTCCGCAAGACATTAAACACAGAGCTATCCTATGACCCAACAATTGCACTACTGGGTATTTACCCCATAGACACAGAGTAATGAAAAGAAGGGGCACCTGTATCTCAATGTTCATAGCAGCAATGTCCATAATAGCCAAACTGTGGAAGGAGCCAAGATGTCCTTCAGCAGATGAATGGACAAAGAAGATGTGGTTCATCTATACAAGGGAATATTACTCAGTCATCAGAAAGGATGAATACCCACCATTTGCACCAATGTGAATTGACCAGGAGGGGATTATGCTAAGTGAAATTAAGGCAAGCACAGAAAGAGAATTATCATAAGGTTTGACTCCTATGTGGAATGGAAGGAATAGCATGGAGGACATTAGAAGAAGGAAGGGAAAAGTGAAGGGGGGGAATGAGAGGGGGAGAGGAACCATGAGAGACTGTTGACACTGGGAAACAAACTGAAGGTTGCAGTAAGGGAGGGGTAGGGGAATGGGTTATCCTGGTGATGGGTATTAAGGAGGGCACGTGTCATAATGAGCACTAGGTGTTATATACAAACAATGAATCATGGAACACTTCATCAAAAACAAATGAAGTACTGTAGGGTGACTAACATCATTTTAAAAAAAGAGAAAGATATGAAATCCATACAGGAAAACTGTCACTATTTGCAAATGACATGAAATCCCGAAAGATTACACACACACACACAAAAAAAACAGTTAGTTTAAACAAATGCAAGAAAGCTGCAGGATATAAAGTCAATATACAGAGACCTGTTGTCTTTATTTTTTTCAGATTTTATTTATTTATTTGAGAGGAAGAGAAAAAGCACATGCAGGGGGAGTGTAGGAAAGAGGGAGAAGCAGACCCTCGCTAAGCGGGGAGCACAACATGGGGCTCGATCCAGGACTCTGGGATCATGACCTGAGCTGAAGGCAGACGCTTCACCTATGGGGCCACCCAGATGACCCAAGTTCTTGCATTTCTGTATACTGATGACACACGTTCGCAAAGAGAAATTAAAAAAGCAATGCCATTTACAATTGCATCAAAAAAAAATCTAGGAATAAAAGTAACCAAAAATGCGAAAGACATAGTACACTCAACACATGGCAGAAAAGAAATGAAAAACATGTGTGTTGAGGGGGGCAGAATGTATGGGTCAAAGATTTGGAAGGCAACACAAACAAATGGAAGCATACGCCATGCTCCTTAACTGGAAGATTTAATTATGTGAACATGTCCATCGTACCCAAAGCAATCGACAGATGTGATGAAATCCCTATCTGAATTCCACTGGCATTATTCGAGCAAATAGAAAACAGTCCTCAAACTTGTATGGAATCACAAAAGCAAATACCCAAATCCCAAATACCTAAAGCAACCTGGAGAAAGAAAGGTGCAGTCAACACACTCCTGGATTTCAAGCTAGATTATAGAGCTGTTGTCATCAAAACAGGATGGTACTGGCATAAACACAGACACCAGTTCAGTGGAACAGAACAGAAAGCTCAGAAACTTACCCACACGTAGATGATCCTAACTTACGACACAGCAGCAGAAGATATGCCATGAGGGAAGGACTGTCTCTTCAGTGAGCGGTAACATGCAAACTGGACAGTAAATGCAGAAGAATATAACTGAGCCACTTTCTTACACCACAGACAAAATTTTTAATGGATGAATGATTTGAACATAAGAGCTGAATCCATAAACCTCCAAGAAGACACAGGTACTAAGTCTCTCGACATTGGTTTTGGCAAAGAGTCTTCAGATCGGACACCAAATGCAAAGGCAACAAAAGCAAAAATAAACAAGTGGAACAATATCAAACTGAAATCTTCCACACGGCAAAAGAAACCATCAAAAACGTAAAAGGCCACTGACCCAATAAGAAAAAAATATCTGCGAATCATATGTGTGAGAAGAGGCTAATATCAAAAATACACACAACACTCATACAAATCAAAAGAAACAAAAAAAAACTGTATAAAAAAACGTGGGGAATATGTGAATAGATACTTTCCAAAGATGGCACACAGGTGCCAACAGACAGAAAAAGTTGTTCGACATCACTAAAAATCGTCAGGGAAACATCAGTCAAACCCACAATAAGCTATCCCCTCACAACAGTTGGATCACCAATTGTCCAGAGACAGACACCAGTTGGGGTCAAGGGTTTGCAGACGAGGAGACTCTGTGCACTGTTGGTGGGAATAGAAATTGGTGCAGCCACTGTGACAAATGGTATGGAGGTTCCTGAAAAAATAAATGCAACTACCACAAGGCACAGTAATGGCTCTACTGAGTATTTATTCGGAGAACACAAAAGTACTGCCTCAAAAAGACAGATGCACTCCCACGTTCACTGCAGCATTATTCACAAGAATCAGACCTGGAAACACAGACCTTGGGGACCTTATTACAAGTAACTCAGACACAGAAAGACCAATACCAGATGCTCTCATGTACATTCCACGTGGAATAAACAAATACTGAATGCATAGATACTGATAGCAGATTGGTAGGTGCCAGATTCGGGGATGGGGTGGTAGAAATGGGTGAAGGTGGTCAAAGTCTCAATGTTTGAGTGAGAAAATCTGACAGTCATGAAATGTTCTGTCCAGCATGGAGACTAAAACTAACCCCGCAGCATGGGGTATAGGTTTCCCTGCTCTCTGAAAGTGCAGGGCTTCTGAGAAACCTTGCACAGCAGAAATGGTGTCAAGAAGGAATGGCCATTAATTTACACGGAACAATTAGACAGTGTGCTCAGACCCCAAAATTCCTTCTCTTTGGCTTTTCTTAGGCCTCAGGACACAAGTACCTAACGGAGGCCCAGCATAAATGAAGATAAAGCACAATAGAGGCTCACAGACACCATTCAAAGTGCTGGTGGCTGGATGCGGAGAGCGGTTCCCAACGGAAGGAGCTTCTCCCCAAAACAGATGATGAACGCGATTCTCACAGTTCACCTTTTTTCATAAGAGGGAAATCCTCTTCAGGTCTCTTCCTCTTACTGAAGATGGGTAATTACGTAGTTATTTCAAGAAAACCAAGTGTCTTACTGTGAACGTTTAAAAAGTGGGGGATACTTGTACTTGAGCATTGCTGAGGGAGGAGAAGTGAAAGGTTCTCTCAGACACAAACCTCAGCAGATCCACTGGGAAAGGCACCTTCCTCAGCATGCAGAACACGGACTACCTCCTACCACCCGAAAAACCCACTCCTTCCCCTCGATCAGGACAACCCACAACAGCTGGGAGTTACCCCAATTCCTCTGTTCTCCTGCTCCTAATAGCTAACCCATCAGCAAATCCTGTGAGCTCCATCTTCAAAATGGACCCAGAATAGGTCTAACCACTCCATCCAAGGCCACCTGTCTGGACCACAGTGCCTGAGTTCCTGGAAAAGCTTCGTCATTGACCTGCCTTGCCATCTTCAACCCTCTGTCATCTGTTCTCAACACTGTAGCCAGGATGGCCAAGTGAAACAGGGTCTCATGGGGTTATAGCCCTGGAATGGCTTTCTGTCACCATCTGTCACCTCTCTGAGCTCATGTCCTAAGCTGTCTCCTGTGGCCACAGGGCCTTCTTGCTGCTCCTGGACATACCTGGAATTCTCCTGCCCCAGAGCCTTTCCACATGGTTTCCCTTCTGTTTCGAATGCTCTTGATGTGTTCTCACTCACCTTCGGAGAAGTCTGAATTGGAGTGAAAGGGACAGAAGATGAAGCTGTGTGTTGGGTGAGGCTGGTGGCCCAGAAGAAGGTTCTCTGCCAGCTCTCCACCTGTGCCTCACTTGTCCTCAGCCAGGAACTTGCACACAGCCCTCACCTGTTACAACTCTCACCCAGGAGACCCACAGCCACCCCTGGAGCCCAACCCGCCCACACCCTGCTGCAGAATGCATTCAGCTCTCCTCTGGGACCCTTGTCAGCTTTACCCAGATCTGGAACTCCCCCGTCTCCTGCAAAGTTCCCGGATTCCCCTCTGCTTCCATAATCACACTGGCGCAAGGCTTTCATGAGAAAGCTATAATGCTAAGTAATGAAAGGTTCACACCTACTTTCCCCTTCTGTTGCCTTTCTCTCCATCTTCTTTCCTACCTGTGCAAACTGTAACATATCAGTGGAACATGAACATACTCTGACACCTGAATCTTTCATTGCAGCTTTCTGAAGACTCCTTATGTGATAAGCAACTAGTGTATCCTACAACAGGGTGTTTAACAACTCTCATCTATAGAATAGTACAGCCCAAATTACTACAAGTTTACCTCACTCTTCATGAAGCAGAACACTTTTTCCTTTCTTCTTTTACTTAAATTCCAGTTAGTCACATGCCATGGAACATTTGCTTCAGGGGTAGGATTTAGCGATTCCTCACCTGCATACAGTACCCGATGCTCATCACAAATGCCCTCCTTAATACCTCTCACCCATTTAACTCTTCCCCCCATGCCCCTGTCCTGCAGTAACACTCAGTTTGTTCTCCAAGGTTGAGTCTATTTCCTTGTTTGCCTCTCTCATCACCCCTCCACTCTGTTCATCTGTTTTCTTTCTGAAGTTCCACAAGCGTAAGAGCATAGGATATTTTCTTTCCTCACTGATTTTGCTTAGCTTAATACACTCTAGATCCATCCGCATCCTTGCAAATGGTAAGATTTCATTCTTTTTGAAGCTGGGTCATATTCCATTATATATATGTATCCCACATCTGCTTTATCCATTCATCAGTGCATGGACTTTGGGATTCTCTCCATAGTTTGGCTACTGTGGACATTTCTGCTATAAACATCATGGTTCATGTTCTCCCTTTAAATCTGCATTTTTGTATCCTTTGGGTAAATACCTAGGAGAGCAATTGCTGGATCATGGGGTTGTTCAATGTTTAACTTTTTGAGGAACCCCCACACTGTTTCCCAGACTGGCTGCACCACTTTGCATTGCCACCAACAGGATGGGAGGGTTCCCCTTTAATCAGAACATTATCTGCCGGCAATTTCATAAGAGGAAACAAAACCTCTGGGAGATGCTCCTAGGGTCAGACAAGCAGTTGCAGACTTCACCCAAGGCTCCTGACGCCAAGCCCCTTGAAGCCACCAGCATGCCATTATCCAAAAGAATTCCCAGACTCTCCTTCTGACTCCACCACCAAAGAAACTACAGAGAGAATATGGCACCTCAAAATATCGAGATAATACATTTAGTAAAACTAGAAAGTCAAGCTCAACTTTTAAACAGGAACAGGCCGCTTTGGATAATTTTCAATTTTCCCTCCACCCTAATTTTAACTCTTTTGATGAATAAACTAATCAATGAGGAAACATCACCTTTGTCAAATGACATCATCCAAGTCTGTATCAGATGAAAAAAGCCACCTAACTCTAGATGCTGGCCACTCAAACATGTCTTAGGCCCAATTGAATAAACATTGTTAGATGAAGGAACAAATTAGATGTTACAAACAGGCACAGAGTGAATCTCACCTTCCCTTTCTAATAAAAGAGGGTTCCTAGGAAACAGATGGTCAAAATACATTTGTAAGCAATAAATGGACAGAGAAATTGTGATCCCCTGCAATGTTCTACCAGCAGGGAAAATTGTAATTCTTGCACCAAACCCAGAATGCTGACAGTTACTTCAATTTTACTTTGTGGCTCAACTAGAGAAAAGAGAAAAGCCCAGGAGGTTTTGCGATAATGAGAGGTTTTACCTAAAGCCCTGACATAGTTAGGACATTTTGCCAAACATACCTGTGCTTTCTCTGAACACTGGCGTCCTGTGACAAGCTGCCTCGCTGACTCCGATACTGACGTTCAAAACCTCGGGTGTCTTGGAGTCAGAGCAGAGAAGTGCTGTCAGCTGTGGAGAAGAAGGCACCTCTGACCTAAAGCCTGCACACCTGCTTTGTTTTCTGGGCAAAGGGGCAACACATACTTGTTGTTTAGCAGTAATTATCTTCATTCTCAATAGACCAATGACCTTGCCTTTTCTGGAAAGCAGACTTACTCTTCTAAGGAAACCCTCAATTTGTCTATTCCCAGTGCAACTAGAGTGGGGTCTGGTTTACACCCGCTTCCAGGCCCCCACCTGGAGAATTTTCCTGCATGATTCCAACAGCCAATGACCACTAACCTGGGGGCACACGGGGCATAATGCTGAAGTTGGGTATGGCTCTGGGGCTTGCTACTGCCACACCTGTGCCTGGGGGACCAGGGCACACCCTGCTGAACTCGGGGTACTGCTCAAGATGCATCACCTGCACTGTGTCAGAGAACAGGGGGACACATCACTGAAGGTGGGGACTCTGTGAGGTCCTTACCCACACTTTTCCAGGGAACAGGGGAAACCCTGAAATTCTGCAACCCATCCCACAAAAGCTCAGGTGATTGGGCGCCCTGGAGTTCACGGGTATGGGGAATAAGGCCAGTTGAGGACATGGGGCAGAAGAGACTTTAAAGGGGAAAAGAAAACTCACCTGAGTCCCCACAATGAACCCTCTCCAAGTGCCCTTCGAGAACCCTGCCTCCCACCTGGTCGCACCCTACCCCCGAACCCCCCCGTCCCTGGTGCATTCTGCTCACTCAGCAGCTGGGACCTCCACAGGGCAACTCTCTCTCTCCCAGTGCCCCTTCTTCTGCCCCAGGTCTGCACCCCACTGCAACTCTGGAACAGCCCACAGAGATGTAGCTCCACCCCCAAGGGGTGATTGGTCAGGGAGGGTGGTGCCCCAGCCCCTGGGATGCCAGGCAAACCGCCCTCAAGCCCCTGGAACCCTGAAAGTGCAGGGGGTCCAAGAGGCGCCTCCTCTACCCAACACCCAGCACAGGCATGGTTGGGGTCCTGGGCCGGGCTCCCCACACACACCTGGCCCCTTCCAGGGACCCCTCTAGCTGCAGACCTCCCTCAGAGTCCTGCCCCTTCCCTTTCTGCACCACCCCTCCCTGCTGGGGTGTGCCTGGTTCTGGGCAATGTCAGTGGTTCTCAGACCCTCCAAGGCTTGGGCTTTAGGAAATGCAATGATTTCATGCATTTTCAGTATGTACATGTAAGTATGACTTTAATCTTATGGGAGCCAAAGAGGTTCTTTATTTTTTCTTATTTTCATGTTGTCATTTTTGGTTATTGTTTTATTCTCGAAGCAGATGTACAACATGTGCTTGGGGCAGAAATAGGGCTCATGCTTTGAGTTTTTGCCCAATCATTTTGAGCCGGGTAAAATGTTAAAGGATAGCTTCCCTGGGAGCCCAGGATCAGGGCCCACAGATGATATAAGATAAAAATTACTTTCATCATTATAATTACTCCTAAATGGAGGAATTTGAGACAAAAGCACCTTTCACAAGAGTACCAAGAAATCAAAATGATGCCCACAGAAGGCTACCTGCTCCATGGTCAGCACAGGTAACAGAAGTGTTCACAGTCTCTGGACTCCTGCCCTTCTCCTGCCCAAATCGCTGAAGCACACAGACCACTTAAAATCAGAATTGTAGAACTGCTAGACACCTTAGAGATGTCTGGCACCATTCCCTTGGACTGCAGAATAAAACACAGTAGCTCGTTGTCACAAACTAATTTCAACATGAAGTGCCCCCTGGATGCACTAAGTTCTTTCTCTGCAAATGTTGACTAATGTAAGTCACAGTCATACCATATAAACACTAGGATGGCTGGGAAGTCATCGTAGGTAAGGCAATATTTTAGCCATGTTTATAAGCATTGGCTCACTTTGTAGAAGAGGCTGAGCTGAGTGTTTTTAAATACTATTTCAGACCTGTTTTACAGCACCCTCTGAACATACCAGAGCCTGAATGGACTAAAAAAGATAGTTGGTTTCAGAAACTTTAATACCAGAAAAATATTATACTGTCTGTATCCCTAAGGATCTTTGAGTATCTTACCCAGAGGTCCTCCACTGAGATAATGATCTTAATGATCACCATGGGCAGAGGTGAAAAGGCCCACTGAATTCGTTCCAGTTGTCCACATGACAAGAAAATCCTGATACTTGATAGGTTTCCAGATCGAGAAGACCAGAGATAAGAGGGAAATAGTACCCTGTATGGAACAACAAGGGATTTGGAGTCAATTTGGGGATCCCACTTAGGTTTCTGACACTAAAATCCTCTGTGACTCATATCATCCGAGTCCCTGTCTAACCACCTGAAAATGTGCCTAAAAATATCTACACCCTAGTTGAGAAGTTTAAGAGGCAGAATGCTACAAAGAGCCAGTATGATGTCTCTCAGGAACAGGTGCTCAGGAAGCCCTAATTGCTATTGGGTCTATTTCTTTTCCAGAAGAAAGAACACATGTTGAATCCTATTTCTAATAGATGACTCACCAGATGATTTTCAAACCTGAAGAAAGGCCAAGAAGTCACTCTTGTGTCATAGTTCACTCAGAAATCATGTTGTTGGACTGGTGAGGACGATACGATAGCAACGTCATCACTAAGAGTGGGGAGCTTCTAATTTCCATACGGCCATGTTGACCCCCTTAGCTCAGAGCCACCAGAAAGGGCAGCTGGGAAGGGGGCACCGCCATCACTATGAGTGGGGAGCTTCCCATTTCCATATGGCCATGTTGACCCCCTTAGCTCAGGGCCACCAGAAAGCACAGCTGAGGGGGACCACAGGCCAAGGCTGCCAGGTGTGGCTGGGGCAGGCAGAACTCTGACTTAAGGCTCAACTCCTGTCTAGGTTATTATTATGCTCTTCACAAAGAAAGTGCCATTGTGTGTGAGCCCTCATGTAGAAAAGGTTCAGAATTTCCAATGAGATTCCCTCTCTGACCTTTAGGATATGTAGCAAAGTTCCATTTAATTTTTAAACATTGAAGGACTTCCTGGTTTTCTTTTCGCTATGACTGTGACTCAATTCCCTTCTGGTCTAAGAATAGAATCTAGTTAATTTCAGGGTTTAACATTTGTAGCCTTGATTCGTGGCCCCACCTATCATCTATTTGGGTAAAGAGTCTATGATCACTTGAAAATAACGTATTCTGCACTTATTATGGAATGTTCCCTATATGTCAATTTGGTCACATTTGTTACCGATGTTTTGTCTGCTTTTTCTGTCAGATATTGAGAAAGGTATATGAAAATCTTTAAACAATGCTGCTCTACTCAACGTGGCATCGGATAATCTACCAGTGTTTTAAGGCAAGAGAAACAAAAAGTATAAGAATTGAGGGGATAATAGTGACTATTCACAGATAACACGATTGTGTACATAGAAAATCCAAAACAGGGGCGCCTGGGTGGCACAGTCATTAAGCGTCTGCCTTTGGCTCAGGGCGTGATCCCAGCATTCTGGGATCGAGCCCCACATCAGGCTCTTCCTCTGGGAGCCTGCTTCTTCCTCTCCCACTCCCCCTGCTTGTGTTCCCTCTCTCGCTGGCTGTCTCTCTCTGTTAAATAAATAATAAAAATAAAATCTTTAAAAAAAAAAAAGAAAATCCAAAACAGTCTATAAATACCCTATTAGAATTAAAAATGCAATTTAAAATATGAATAACAATAATAATAATAATAATAATAATAATAATAACAAAAGAGGTTTCCTAGGAAACAGATGGTCAAAATACATTTGTAAGCAATAAATGGACAGAGAAATTGGATTGTAGCTTCCCATTGGACAGTTTCTGAAAGAAAACGTAGAACCTGTCAATCTTGGGGTAGGACATAGGGTGCACTAACCATTTAAAAGAATTCAGTGGGACTTCATAAAAATGTGAAATTTGTAAGCAATAAATAGACAGAGAAAATGGATTGTAGCTTCCCATTGGACAGTTTCTGAAAGAAAACGTAGAACCTGTCAATCTTGGGGTAAGACATAGGGTGCACAAACCATTTAAAAGAATTCAGTGGGACTTCATAAAAATGTGACATTTCTCCTTATCTTATGACCATAAGAAAATGAAAAAGTGAACCGCAGGCTGGGAAGTACAGATTTGCAATACACACACTGACAAAGACTTGTCAATAAAGAATTCCTGCTCATCAACCATAGAAAGTCTATTTATAAACGAATACTTCACAAAAGATTGACTGATGGCCAATAAGAACAGGAAAGGGTGCTCTACAGTATTATTTTCAGGCACAGCAAGGCCTTTCCTAAAATGAAAACATACACACAAACCAGTATTCCCTAGATGGATGACGTCCTTATTTCTGAGGACAGCTTGAAGAACAGACTAGCATCAAAGTAAAGTGATGGAATTCCTGACACTCAGAGGATGGACAATTGACCTCAAACTACAGTACAATTTCTAGGCATCATTTGGTCCTCTGAAGGCAGACAACTACCACACCCCTTCCTACACCACACAGGTTGCTTCCCAACCCCTACCATAAAAGAAGAAGATGAGAAACAGATAGGACTAGTAGGAAATAGCAAAAATCACATGTGGGGATTATCCTGAAACACACTGATCACATAACTAGTGTAAGGAAGTGTAGGGAACTGACAAGAACAGAGACTCAAGAGGTACTTCTTTGGGAAATGCTGTCTGAAATCGTCACACCTTGGTACCAGCTAATGAGGGCTCTGAGCATACCTAGGGTTTGCTCACAAGGGTCTGCAACACCATCGCTGAGGACTGAAACTCTTCAAGACCTCAAAGCTTGCCTGATTGACTATTGGACTAAGAGATTCCCATGTTCTGAAAACAGATACCAACTCATTGAAAGGTTCACCTGGGCTCGCTCGGAGGCCCTACAAGTAGCTGAACCATTCACTGAAAATCAATTACACACACACACACACACACACACACACACACACACACACACACACACCTGTCATTTCACCAATTACTTAAACATTCAAGGTTCTTCCTACCTTTTCTTTTTCACGTTGATATTTATACTCACATGAAATGTCATCATTTCTAATGAACACTGATGTCAAAATAGAGATCCATTGACACAATATTCACAAAATGGAACTTCCCTGCTGTCATTTTCAATATAGCGTTTTTTAAAGTTCATACATATTTTAGGTTTTTAGTAACTTATACAGGAGAAGATCAGCATTGAAAAACTCTGAATACTGACAATGAGTTTTAAGCCAAGAGAACAAAAACTGTCCAATTTCATAGATAACAAGGAACTAAAGGGAAAGCATGGAAGCCGTAGTCGAATAATTTTACACATGTGCATTCTCTATTATTCTACTACTGTGGGGCGTGTTTTATTACCAGTATACATTCATCAGTTATCTTTCACGTGCACCTGCACAGGTATAATCAATTACTAGAGTAGAATGAAATGTCTGGGAACTACTTGGCGGCATCTATAATGAACAATGAAATTTCGATCTTATATTTGGTGAACTTCCACTGTCTGTCCCTTTAGACAATGGACCCTAAACAGAAGGGGGAATGAACCAGGAGAGACTATGGACTCTGGGAAACAAACTGAGGGCTTCAGAGGGGAGAGGGGTGGGGGATTGGGATGGGCCAGTGATGGGTATTAAGGAAGGTACATATTGCATGGAGCACTGGGTGTTATATGCAAATAATGAATCACGGAACACTACATCAAAAACTAAGGAAATACTGTATAGTGACTAACATATAATAATAAAAAATTGTTACTAGAAAAAAATTAAAGGTAAAAAAAAAACAATACAGCTGTTCTGTTTCAAGAACAATCACAATTGAGAAAAAACTAACTTCCAATCCCTAAAGCAAAACACAGACCAAGTTCCATTTCACTCCCCTTTATTCACATTCTCTGTGGGTTCTAAGCTATTTCCCTACTCCTTTCCTGCTGAGCAGGGACCCTTGGCTCGATTCCAGAACCCTGGGATCATAACCTGAGCCAAAGGCACATGCTTAACTGGCTGAGCCAGCCAGGAGCCCCAGCCATGTTTTTCTTAAGCAAAAGGACACTTTCTCACAAAGCCTTCACATGACTTCACATGGTACCAGAGATCTGCATTTGCCTCTGGAGGTTGCAGGTGAAGGCAATTGCAAACTCTCACAGTGGTTTATCAAATACAATGACCTGCCTGGTGACAGTGAAACTCTTATGAGCCCACGAGAGGGTGCTGTGACACTCAGCTGTGGCTGGGCTGGCACAGAGAACCAAATCCATTTCCCTGCCTGATGTCTGTGAGGAACAGATGCCCCCAATGTGAATGAGACTCTGACACTGAGCTGTCCAGAGATGGCCATCCTCACGGAGGATGAGGATAAAGGACAATGCCTGAGGAGACCTCATCTGTCTCTTTTATCTTTTCATATTTTTGACAGTGGACAAATCACTGCCTAGGAGTCCCCAACTACCTTAGTCTCATCTGTGAATGACCAAGAGGTTTTACAAAACACTTCAGATTTTGACCTCACAAATGCCCACAACCACTTACCATAGGGATTCAACATTAAGCAAAGATACTGTTCGTTGGAAGAGAGGTCCTGCCAACTGTTGTTTCTCACTTATATGCTCATCTTCCTTACCTCATGGTAACATAACCAGCTTGATTCCTGCTTCCGTCTTCAGGAAGGCTGAGGTGACTTGAAGGGCATTACCCTGACATCGTTCTTTCTTAGCAATAAGATGTGGACATTTCCCTAGTCCTACACACCAAAAGTTGAATCGGAATCAGGATTGAGGAGGCTGATGAGAGTTGAAGGTGTTTTCCTGTACATGGTGGTTTATTACCAATAAGGATGGGTCAGAGTCCTCGAAATTCCAGAACCTTCCATTCATGCTTCCTACTCTTGAATGATGATGTACATTGCTCTTTCCCTGTACAGTGTGGTGACTCAGAGAAAAGTGCTTAGCCCTTTCGTCAGACTTCCACGACCACTTTGGGGCTGGCTTCCATATTCACAAAGGATGATGTTAGGGCTAAGAGGGTTCCTGTACACGGTTATTTCTTTCAGATAAGTGTATGGCATTTTTGTTACATTGTCAGAGCCACTTAGCGCCGGGCTTGCCGGCCTCCTGTGGAAGAACCCTAACCCGAGGTCGGCCCCCGAGGGGCCCCTCCCAAGGAGCCTGGCACCACAATGCTGGGGATTTGGGACCCCCGAGCCCCAGTGCTGGACTCACTCTGCCACCCCGCAAGCACCCAGGGCGCTACGGGTGTTGCCAGTCATTCAAGAAGGGAGAACGGGCAAGGCCCTCCGATCCCCCTGCGACCTTCAAAGGCCCCCCGCGCAAAAACTCTGGCTCCCTCGCTCCTGCTCCCCAGCGCCCTAACCTCGGCCCACCCCTCCTCTCGCTGCAGAGCTGGCGGATCGGGCCTGCTGGCTTCCTGGGGGCTAACCCTATGCCTAGGTCGCACCCGAGGGGCCCCTCCCAAGTGGCCTGGCGCCGCATGCCAGGGATTGGGGACCCCCGAGTCCCACCACCGGATGCACCCTGCCGCCCTGCCGCCACATGGGGCACTAGGGGCATCACCAGTCCTTCAGGGCGACAGAACGGGCAGGACCCTCTAAGCCTCCTGCAACCTTCGAAGGCACCCCAAGCCAAAGCCTAAATGCTCTGGCCCACGCCCCCACTCGCCAGCTACCTCACCTCAACCCACACCTCCATTCACCGCACATGGGCGGAACGAGCCTGCCAGCCTCCTGGGGGCTAACCCTAACCCTAGGTCGGCCCCCGAGGGTCCCGTCCCAAGGGACCTGAGGCCACAACGCCGGGTATTAAGGAGCCCCGATCCCCAGCGCCGGAGTCTCCCTGCCACCCCATCACCACCCGGGCCGCTAGGGGTGCCGCTGGTCATTCAGGGCGGGAGAATGGGCAGGGCCCTCCGAGCCCCTGGCGAACGTCGAAGGCCCCCGCATCCAAAACACTTGAGACCACGCTCCTGCTCCTCAGTGCCCTCACCTCGGCCCGCCCCTCCGCTCGCCACAGAGCCAGCAGATGAGGCCTGCACTCCTCCAGAACCCTAGGTTGTCCCCTGAGATGCCCCTCCGAAGGGGCCTGGCACCGCAATGCCTGGGATTGGGGACTCCCGAGCCCCAGTGCCGGACTCACCCTCCTGCCCTACCGCCACCTGGGCTGCTAGGGGCGCCGCCATTCATTCAGGGAGGGAGAACGGGCAGGGCCCTCCGAGCGACCGGTGACCTTCGAAGGCCCCCCGCACCAAAACGCTTGGCCCCACGCTCCCGCTGGCCAGCGCCCTTACCTCGGCCCTCCCCTCCGCTCGCCTCACAGCTGGCGGATCGGGCCTGTGGGCCTTCTGGGGGCTAACCCTAAACCTAGGTCGGCCCTAGTGGCCCCTCCCAAGGGGCCTGGTGCCACAACGACGGGGAAAGGGGACTCCCGAGCCCCAGCGCCGGACTCACCATGCCCCCCGCCGCCACCCGGGCCACTAGGGGCACTGCCGGTCATTCAGTGCGGGAGAATGGGCAGGGCCCTCCGAGCCCCCAACGACCTTCGAAGGCCCCCTGCACCAAAGCACTAGGGCCCATGGTCCCGCTTGCCATCGCCCTTACCTCAGCCTGCCCCTCCGCTCGCCGCACAGCCGGCAGATCAGGCATCCTAGCCTCCTGGCGGCTAACCCTACCCTAGGTAAGCCCCCTAGGGGCCCATCCCAAAGGGCCTGGCGCTGCAACGCCGGGGATTGGGGACCCCCGAGCCCCAGCACCAGACTCTCCCTGCCGCCCCGCTGCTAAACGGGCCACGAAGGGCGCCGTCAGTCATTCAGGGCAGGAGAACAGGCAGGGCCCTCCGAGCCCCTGGCAACCTTTGAAGGCCCCTCGCGCCAAAATGCTTGGCCCCACCTTCCCGCTCGCCAGTGCCCTCATCTCATCCCACCCCTCTGCTCCTGCACAGCTGGAGGATTGGGCCTGCAGGCCTCCTGTGGGCTAACCCTAACCCTAGGTCAGACCCGAGGGGCCCCTGCCAAGGGGCCTGGCGCTGCAACGCCGGGGATTGGGGACCAAGCTGCAGTGCCGGAGTCACCCTTCCGCCCCGCCGCCATTCGGGCCGCTAGGGGTGCAGCCGGTCATTCAGGGCGGGAGAACAGGCAGGGCCCTCCTAGCCCCCGGCGACATTCAAAGGCCCCCTGCGCCAAAACGTTTGGGCCCAGCCTCCCGGGCCTGCCGGCCTCCTGGGGGCTGACCCTAACCCTAGGTCAGCCCCCGAGGGGCCTCTCCCAAGGGGCCTGGCGCCACAAGCCAGGGATTCTGGACCCGCAAGCCTCAGCGCCGGACTCACCCTTCCGCTCCGCCACCACCCGTGCCGCTAGGAGCGCTGTAGGTCATTCAGGCCGGAACAAAGGACAGGGCCCTCTGAGCCACTGGTGACCTTCGAAGGCCCCCTGCACCAAAACGCTTGGGCCCACGCTCCCGCTCGCCAGCGCCCTTACCTCGGCCCTCCCCTCCGCTCGCCGCACAGATGGTGAATCGGGCCTGTGGGCCTTCTGGAGGCTAACCCAAACCCTAGGTCGGCCCCCTAGTGGCCCCTCCCAAGGGGCCTGGCGCCGCAACGACGGGGATTGGGGACTCCTGAGCCCCAGCGCTGGACTCACCATGCCCCCAACGCCACCCGGGCCACAAGGGGCACCGCCGGTCATTCAGGGCCGGAGAATGGGCAGGGCCCTCCGAGCCCACAGTGACCTTCGAAGGCCCCTGTGTCAAAGTGCTTGGGAGCACGCTCCCGCTCGCCATCGGCCTTACCTCAGCCTGCCCCTCTGCTCGCTGCACAGTGAGCAGGCGGATCGGGCCTCCCCGCCTCCTGGGGGCTAACCCTAACCCTAGGTAGGCCCCCTAGGGGCGTATCCCAAGGGGCCTGGCGCCCTAACGCCTGGGACTGGGGACTCCCAGGCCCAGCGCCGGACTCACCCTGCCGCTCCACCGCCACGCAGGCCCCTAGGGGAGCCGCCGGTCATTCAGGGCGGGAGATCGGGCAGGGCCTTCTGAGCCCCCGGGGACTTTCGAAGGCCCCCCGCTCCAAAACGCTTGGGCCCATGCTCCCGCTCACCAGCCCTCTCACCTCGGCCCGCCCCTCCGCTAGACGCACAGCCAGCAGATCGGCGGATCGGGGCTGCCGGCCTCCTGGGGACTATCCCTATCCATAGTTCGGCCCACTAGGGGCCCTTCCCAAGGGGCCTGGCGCCACAACGCTGGGGATCGGGAACCCCTGATCCCCAGCGCCGGACTCACCATACTGCCCCGCTGCCACCCGGGCCAGTAGGGGCGCCGCCGGTCATTCATGGCGGCAGAATGGGCAAGGCCCTCCGAGCCCCCGGCAACCATCGAAGGCCCCCCACGCCAAAACGCTTGGGCCCACGCTCCTGCTCGCCAGCACCCTCACCTCGGCCCGCCCCATCGCTCATCGGACAGGGGGCAGATCGGGCCTTCCCAACTCCTGGGGGCTAAGTCAAACCCTAGGTCGGCCCCCGAGGAGCCCCTCCCAAGGGGCCTGGCACCGCAACGCGGGGATTGGGGACCACCGAACCCCAGCACCGGACTAACCTTACCGCTCTGCCGGCGGCCGGGCCACTAGGGTCGCCGCCGGTCATTCAGGGCCGGAGAACGTGTAGGGCCCTCTGAGCCCCCGGCGACCTACGAAGTCCTCCCGCGCCAAAACGGTTGGGCCCACGCTCCTGCTCGCCAGTGCCCTCATCTCGGCCAGCCCCTCCGCTTGTGGCAGAGCCCATGGATCGGGCCTGCCGGCCTCCTGGGGGCAAACTCTAACCCTAGATCGACCACCAAGGGGCCCATCCCAAGTGGCCTGGCGCTGCAACGCCAGGGATTGGGGACCCCCAAACACCAGCACCTGACTCCCCCTGCCGCCCCGCCACCACCCAGGCCGCTAGGGGCGCCGCAGTTCATTCAGGGCGTGAGAAAGGGCAGGGCCCTCCGAGCCCGAGAGACCTTCAAAGGCACCCTGCATAAAAACGCTTGCGCCCACAATGCCACTAGGCCGCACCCTCACCTCAGCCCGCCCCTCTGATCGTCGCACATCCAGCGGATCGGGCCTGCTGGCCTCCTGGTGGATAACCGTAACCCTAGGTCGGCCCCTGAGCGGCCCCTCCCAAGGGGCCTGGCGCCACAAGCCAGGGATTGGGGACACCAGAGCCCTAGCGTCGGACTCAACCTACCGCCCCGCCGCCAACCGTGCCGCTAGGTGTGCCCCAGGTCTTTCAGGGCGGGAGAACGAGTAGGGCCCTCCGAGCCCCCGGCGACCTTCGAAGGCCCCCTGCGCCACAACGCTTGCGCCCACGCTCCCGCTAGTCAGCGCCCTCACCTCGGCCGGCCCCTCCGCTCCCCACACAGCTGGCAGATCGGGCCTCCCGGCCTCCAGGGGGCTAACCCTAACCCTAGGTCGGCCGCCGAGGGGCCCCTCCCAAGGGGCCTGGGACCGCAACGCCGGGTTGGGGACCCCCGAGCCCCAGCGCCGGACTCACCCTGCTGCCCCTCCACCACCCGGGCCGCTAGGGGTGTCGCTGGTCATTCAGTGTGGGAGAACAGGCAGGGCCCTCCGAGCCCACGGCGACCTTCCAAGGCCCCCCCATCCAAAACGCTTGAGCCCATGCTCCTGCTCCTCAGTGCCCTCACCTCGGCCCGTCCCTCCGCTTGCTGCAGAGCTGGTGGATGAGGCCTGCCCGCCTCCTGGGGCTACCCATAACCCTAGGTTGGCCCCTGAGGGGCCCCTCCAAAGGGGCCTGGCACCGCAATGCCTGGGATTGGGGACCCCCGAACCCCAGCGCCGGACTTACCGTGTTGCTCCGCCACCACCCAGGCCACTAGGAACACCGTCGGCCATTCAGGGAGGGAGTACGGGCAGATCCCTCCGAGCCCCTGGCGACCTTCAAAGGCCCCCTGCGTCAAAATGCTTTGGCCCATGCTCCCACTCGCCTGCGCCCTCACCTCGTTCCGCCCCTCCGCTCGCTGCACAGCCGGTGGATCAGGACTGCCAGCCTCCTGCGTGTTACCCTAACCTTTGGTGGGCCCCCGAGGGGCCCATCCCAGGTTCCTATTGCCTCAACACTGGGGACTGGGGACTCCTGAGCCCCAGCGCCCAGCTGACCCTCCCGCCCTACCACCACCTGGGCCGCTAGGGGCGCCGCTGTTCATTCAGGGAGGGAGAATGGCCAGGGCCCTCCAAGCCACCGGTGACCTTCGAAGGCCCCCTGCACCAAAACGCTTGGGCCCACGCTCCCGCTCGCCAGCGCCCTTACCTCGGCCCTCCCCTCCGCTCGCCGCACAGATGGTGAATCGGGCCTGTGGGCCTTCTGGAGGCTAACCCAAACCCTAGGTCGGCCCCCTAGTGGCCCCTCCCAAGGGGCCTGGCGCCGCAACAACGGGGATTGGGGACTCCTGAGCCCCAGCGCTGGACTCACCATGCCCCCAACGCCACCCGGGCCACAAGGGGCACCGCCGGTCATTCAGGGCCGGAGAATGGGCAGGGCCCTCCGAGCCCACAGTGACCTTCGAAGGCCCCTGTGTCAAAGTGCTTGGGAGCACGCTCCCGCTCGCCATCGGCCTTACCTCAGCCTGCCCCTCTGCTCGCTGCACAGTGAGCAGGCGGATCGGGCCTCCCCGCCTCCTGGGGGCTAACCCTAACCCTAGGTAGGCCCCCTAGGGGCGTATCCCAAGGGGCCTGGCGCCCTAACGCCTGGGACTGGGGACTCCCAGGCCCAGCGCCGGACTCACCCTGCCGCTCCACCGCCACGCAGGCCCCTAGGGGAGCCGCCGGTCATTCAGGGCGGGAGATCGGGCAGGGCCTTCTGAGCCCCCGGGGACTTTCGAAGGCCCCCCGCTCCAAAACGCTTGGGCCCATGCTCCCGCTCACCAGCCCTCTCACCTCGGCCCGCCCCTCCGCTAGACGCACAGCCAGCGGATCGGCGGATCGGGGCTGCCGGCCTCCTGGGGACTATCCCTATCCATAGTTCGGCCCACTAGGGGCCCTTCCCAAGGGGCCTGGCGCCACAACGCTGGGGATCGGGAACCCCTGATCCCCAGCGCCGGACTCACCATACTGCCCCGCTGCCACCCGGGCCAGTAGGGGCGCCGCCGGTCATTCATGGCGGCAGAATGGGCAAGGCCCTCCGAGCCCCCGGCAACCATCGAAGGCCCCCCACGCCAAAACGCTTGGGCCCACGCTCCTGCTCGCCAGCACCCTCACCTCGGCCCGCCCCATCGCTCATCGGACAGGGGGCAGATCGGGCCTTCCCAACTCCTGGGGGCTAAGTCAAACCCTAGGTCGGCCCCCGAGGAGCCCCTCCCAAGGGGCCTGGCACCGCAACGCGGGGATTGGGGACCACCGAACCCCAGCACCGGACTAACCTTACCGCTCTGCCGGCGGCCGGGCCACTAGGGTCGCCGCCGGTCATTCAGGGCCGGAGAACGTGTAGGGCCCTCTGAGCCCCCGGCGACCTACGAAGTCCTCCCGCGCCAAAACGGTTGGGCCCACGCTCCTGCTCGCCAGTGCCCTCATCTCGGCCAGCCCCTCCGCTTGTGGCAGAGCCCATGGATCGGGCCTGCCGGCCTCCTGGGGGCAAACTCTAACCCTAGATCGACCACCAAGGGGCCCATCCCAAGTGGCCTGGCGCTGCAACGCCAGGGATTGGGGACCCCCAAACACCAGCACCTGACTCCCCCTGCCGCCCCGCCACCACCCAGGCCGCTAGGGGCGCCGCAGTTCATTCAGGGCGTGAGAAAGGGCAGGGCCCTCCGAGCCCGAGAGACCTTCAAAGGCACCCTGCATAAAAACGCTTGCGCCCACAATGCCACTAGGCCGCACCCTCACCTCAGCCCGCCCCTCTGATCGTCGCACATCCAGCGGATCGGGCCTGCTGGCCTCCTGGTGGATAACCGTAACCCTAGGTCGGCCCCTGAGCGGCCCCTCCCAAGGGGCCTGGCGCCACAAGCCAGGGATTGGGGACACCAGAGCCCTAGCGTCGGACTCAACCTACCGCCCCGCCGCCAACCGTGCCGCTAGGTGTGCCCCAGGTCTTTCAGGGCGGGAGAACGAGTAGGGCCCTCCGAGCCCCCGGCGACCTTCGAAGGCCCCCTGCGCCACAACGCTTGCGCCCACGCTCCCGCTAGTCAGCGCCCTCACCTCGGCCGGCCCCTCCGCTCCCCACACAGCTGGCAGATCGGGCCTCCCGGCCTCCAGGGGGCTAACCCTAACCCTAGGTCGGCCGCCGAGGGGCCCCTCCCAAGGGGCCTGGGACCGCAACGCCGGGTTGGGGACCCCCGAGCCCCAGCGCCGGACTCACCCTGCTGCCCCTCCACCACCCGGGCCGCTAGGGGTGTCGCTGGTCATTCAGTGTGGGAGAACAGGCAGGGCCCTCCGAGCCCACGGCGACCTTCCAAGGCCCCCCCATCCAAAACGCTTGAGCCCATGCTCCTGCTCCTCAGTGCCCTCACCTCGGCCCGTCCCTCCGCTTGCTGCAGAGCTGGTGGATGAGGCCTGCCCGCCTCCTGGGGCTACCCATAACCCTAGGTTGGCCCCTGAGGGGCCCCTCCAAAGGGGCCTGGCACCGCAATGCCTGGGATTGGGGACCCCCGAACCCCAGCGCCGGACTTACCGTGTTGCTCCGCCACCACCCAGGCCACTAGGAACACCGTCGGCCATTCAGGGAGGGAGTACGGGCAGATCCCTCCGAGCCCCTGGCGACCTTCAAAGGCCCCCTGCGTCAAAATGCTTTGGCCCATGCTCCCACTCGCCTGCGCCCTCACCTCGTTCCGCCCCTCCGCTCGCTGCACAGCCGGTGGATCAGGACTGCCAGCCTCCTGCGTGTTACCCTAACCTTTGGTGGGCCCCCGAGGGGCCCATCCCAGGTTCCTATTGCCTCAACACTGGGGACTGGGGACTCCTGAGCCCCAGCGCCCAGCTGACCCTCCCGCCCTACCACCACCTGGGCCGCTAGGGGCGCCGCTGTTCATTCAGGGAGGGAGAATGGCCAGGGCCCTCCAAGCCACCGGTGACCTTCGAAGGCCCCCTGCACCAAAACGCTTGGGCCCACGCTCCCGCTCGCCAGCGCCCTTACCTCGGCCCTCCCCTCCGCTCGCCGCACAGATGGTGAATCGGGCCTGTGGGCCTTCTGGAGGCTAACCCAAACCCTAGGTCGGCCCCCTAGTGGCCCCTCCCAAGGGGCCTGGCGCCGCAACAACGGGGATTGGGGACTCCTGAGCCCCAGCGCTGGACTCACCATGCCCCCAACGCCACCCGGGCCACAAGGGGCACCGCCGGTCATTCAGGGCCGGAGAATGGGCAGGGCCCTCCGAGCCCACAGTGACCTTCGAAGGCCCCTGTGTCAAAGTGCTTGGGAGCACGCTCCCGCTCGCCATCGGCCTTACCTCAGCCTGCCCCTCTGCTCGCTGCACAGTGAGCAGGCGGATCGGGCCTCCCCGCCTCCTGGGGGCTAACCCTAACCCTAGGTAGGCCCCCTAGGGGCGTATCCCAAGGGGCCTGGCGCCCTAACGCCTGGGACTGGGGACTCCCAGGCCCAGCGCCGGACTCACCCTGCCGCTCCACCGCCACGCAGGCCCCTAGGGGAGCCGCCGGTCATTCAGGGCGGGAGATCGGGCAGGGCCTTCTGAGCCCCCGGGGACTTTCGAAGGCCCCCCGCTCCAAAACGCTTGGGCCCATGCTCCCGCTCACCAGCCCTCTCACCTCGGCCCGCCCCTCCGCTAGACGCACAGCCAGCGGATCGGCGGATCGGGGCTGCCGGCCTCCTGGGGACTATCCCTATCCATAGTTCGGCCCACTAGGGGCCCTTCCCAAGGGGCCTGGCGCCACAACGCTGGGGATCGGGAACCCCTGATCCCCAGCGCCGGACTCACCATACTGCCCCGCTGCCACCCGGGCCAGTAGGGGCGCCGCCGGTCATTCATGGCGGCAGAATGGGCAAGGCCCTCCGAGCCCCCGGCAACCATCGAAGGCCCCCCACGCCAAAACGCTTGGGCCCACGCTCCTGCTCGCCAGCACCCTCACCTCGGCCCGCCCCATCGCTCATCGGACAGGGGGCAGATCGGGCCTTCCCAACTCCTGGGGGCTAAGTCAAACCCTAGGTCGGCCCCCGAGGAGCCCCTCCCAAGGGGCCTGGCACCGCAACGCGGGGATTGGGGACCACCGAACCCCAGCACCGGACTAACCTTACCGCTCTGCCGGCGGCCGGGCCACTAGGGTCGCCGCCGGTCATTCAGGGCCGGAGAACGTGTAGGGCCCTCTGAGCCCCCGGCGACCTACGAAGTCCTCCCGCGCCAAAACGGTTGGGCCCACGCTCCTGCTCGCCAGTGCCCTCATCTCGGCCAGCCCCTCCGCTTGTGGCAGAGCCCATGGATCGGGCCTGCCGGCCTCCTGGGGGCAAACTCTAACCCTAGATCGACCACCAAGGGGCCCATCCCAAGTGGCCTGGCGCTGCAACGCCAGGGATTGGGGACCCCCAAACACCAGCACCTGACTCCCCCTGCCGCCCCGCCACCACCCAGGCCGCTAGGGGCGCCGCAGTTCATTCAGGGCGTGAGAAAGGGCAGGGCCCTCCGAGCCCGAGAGACCTTCAAAGGCACCCTGCATAAAAACGCTTGCGCCCACAATGCCACTAGGCCGCACCCTCACCTCAGCCCGCCCCTCTGATCGTCGCACATCCAGCGGATCGGGCCTGCTGGCCTCCTGGTGGATAACCGTAACCCTAGGTCGGCCCCTGAGCGGCCCCTCCCAAGGGGCCTGGCGCCACAAGCCAGGGATTGGGGACACCAGAGCCCTAGCGTCGGACTCAACCTACCGCCCCGCCGCCAACCGTGCCGCTAGGTGTGCCCCAGGTCTTTCAGGGCGGGAGAACGAGTAGGGCCCTCCGAGCCCCCGGCGACCTTCGAAGGCCCCCTGCGCCACAACGCTTGCGCCCACGCTCCCGCTAGTCAGCGCCCTCACCTCGGCCGGCCCCTCCGCTCCCCACACAGCTGGCAGATCGGGCCTCCCGGCCTCCAGGGGGCTAACCCTAACCCTAGGTCGGCCGCCGAGGGGCCCCTCCCAAGGGGCCTGGGACCGCAACGCCGGGTTGGGGACCCCCGAGCCCCAGCGCCGGACTCACCCTGCTGCCCCTCCACCACCCGGGCCGCTAGGGGTGTCGCTGGTCATTCAGTGTGGGAGAACAGGCAGGGCCCTCCGAGCCCACGGCGACCTTCCAAGGCCCCCCCATCCAAAACGCTTGAGCCCACGCTCCTGCTCCTCAGTGCCCTCACCTCGGCCCGTCCCTCCGCTTGCTGCAGAGCTGGTGGATGAGGCCTGCCCGCCTCCTGGGGCTACCCATAACCCTAGGTTGGCCCCTGAGGGGCCCCTCCAAAGGGGCCTGGCACCGCAATGCCTGGGATTGGGGACCCCCGAACCCCAGCGCCGGACTCACCGTGTTGCTCCGCCACCACCCAGGCCACTAGGAACACCGTCGGCCATTCAGGGAGGGAGTACGGGCAGATCCCTCCGAGCCCCTGGCGACCTTCAAAGGCCCCCTGCGTCAAAATGCTTTGGCCCATGCTCCCACTCGCCTGCGCCCTCACCTCGTTCCGCCCCTCCGCTCGCTGCACAGCCGGTGGATCAGGACTGCCAGCCTCCTGCGTGTTACCCTAACCTTTGGTGGGCCCCCGAGGGGCCCATCCCAGGTTCCTATTGCCTCAACACTGGGGACTGGGGACTCCTGAGCCCCAGCGCCCAGCTGACCCTCCCGCCCTACCACCACCTGGGCCGCTAGGGGCGCCGCTGTTCATTCAGGGAGGGAGAATGGCCAGGGCCCTCCAAGCCACCGGTGACCTTCGAAGGCCCCCTGCACCAAAACGCTTGGGCCCACGCTCCCGCTCGCCAGCGCCCTTACCTCGGCCCTCCCCTCCGCTCGCCGCACAGATGGTGAATCGGGCCTGTGGGCCTTCTGGAGGCTAACCCAAACCCTAGGTCGGCCCCCTAGTGGCCCCTCCCAAGGGGCCTGGCGCCGCAACGACGGGAATTGGGGACCCTCAAGCCCCAGCGCATTACTTACCCTGCCGCCCTGCCGCCACGCGGGCTGCTAGGGGCGCCACCGGTTATTTAGGGCGGGAGAACGGGCAGGGCCCTCCGAGCCCCCAGTGACCTTTGAAGGCCCCCCGTGACAAAACGCTTGGGCCTAGGCTCCTGCTCGCCAGCACCCTCTCCTCAGCCCGCCCCTCCGCTCGCCGCACAGCCGGCAGATCGGGACTGCCGGCCTCCTGGGGCTAACCGTAACCCTAGGTCGGCTCCCGAGGGGCCCATCCCAAGGGGCCTGGCGCCGCCACGTGGGTGATTGGGGACCCCCGAGCACCAGGGCTGAACTCACCCTGCCGCCCCGCTGTGACCCGGATCACTAGGGGCACCGTCCTCATTCGGGGCTGGGGAATGGGCAGGGCCCTCTGAGCCCCCGGTGACCTTCGAAGGCCCGACACGCCAAAACGCTTGGTCTCATGCTCCCGCTCGCCAGCGCCCTCACCTCGCCCCGCCCCTCCGTTCTCTGCACAGCCGGCGGATCGGGCCCCGGCCTCCTTTGGGCTATCCTCAACCCTAGGTCGGCCCCCGAGGGACCCCTCCCAAGGGGCCAGGCGCCGCCACGCCAGGGCATTTGGACCCCTGAGCCCTACTCCAGACTCACCCTGCAGCCCCGCCACCACCCGGGACGCTAGGGGCGCCACCGGTCATTCAGGGAGGGAGTACGGACAGGGCCCTCCGAGCCCCCAATGACCTTCGAAGGCCCCCCGCACCAAAACGCTTGGGCCTAAGCTCCCGCTCGCCAGCGCCCTCACCTCGGCTCACCCCTCCCCTCACCGCACAGCCGGCCAATCGGGCCTGCCGGCCTCCTTTGGGCTAATGATAACCCTAGCTCGGCCCCCCAGGGACCCCTCCAAGGGGCCTGGCAATGCCATGCCGGGTATTGGGGACCCCCGAGCCCGAGCTCCGGACTCACCCTGCCTCCCCGCCGCCACCCTGGCCGCTAGGGAGCCGCCGGGCATTCAGGGCGGGAGAACTTGCTGGGCCCTCCGAGCCCCCGGTGAGCTTCGAAGGCCCCCCATGCCAAAACGCTTGGGCCCACGCTCCCGCTTGCCAGCGCATTAACGTCGGCCCACCCCTCCGCTCGCTGCACAGCCGGCGGATTGGGCCCGCCAGCCTCCTTTGGGCTAACACTCACCATATGTCGGCCCCCGAGGGACCCCTCCCAAGTGCCTGGAGCCACCGCGCCGGGGATCGGGGACCACTGAGCCCCAGCTCCAGACTCATCCTGCCGACACGCCGCCACCCTGGCCGCTAGGGGCGCCACCGGTCATTTAGGGTGTGAGAATGGGCAGGGCCCTCCAAGCCCCCAGTGACAATCCAAGGCCCCCTGTGCCAAAACCCTGGGCCCACGCTCCCCCTCGCCAGCGCCCTCAACTCGGCCCGCCCCTCTGCTCGCCGCACAGCCGGCGGTTCGGGCCTGCCGGCCTCCTTTGGGCTAACCCTAAACCTAGGTCGGCCCCAGAGGAGCCCCTCCCAAGGGGCCTGGCGCCGCCACGCTGGGGATTGGGGACACCCGAACCCCACCGCCGGACGCACTCTGCCGCTCCTCACCACCCTGCCCGCTAGGGGCGCCGTCCTCATTCAGGGCGTTAGAACGGGCAGGGCCCCCCGAGCCCCCGGCGACCTTCGAAGGTCCCCCGCGACAAAACGCTTGGGGCCATGCTCCCGCTCGCCAGCGCCCTCACCTCGGCTAGCCCCTCCGCCTGTGCCAGAGCCGGCGGATCGGGCCTGCCAGCCTCCTGGGGGCTAACCCGAACCCTAGGTCGGCCCCCAAGGGGAACCTCCCTAGGGGCCTATCGCTGCAATGCCTGGGATTGGTGACCCCCGAGTCCCAGCGCTGGACGCACCGTGCCGCCCCGCCGCCACCCGGGCCGGTAGGAGAGCTGTGGGTCATTCAGGGCAGAACAACGGACAGGGCCCTCGGAGCCCCCAGCGCCGTTTGAAGGCCCTCCGCGCCAAAACCCTTGGGCCCACGCTCCCGCTCGCCAGCACCATCACTTCAGCCCACCCTCCGCTCCCTGCACAGCCGGCGGATTGGGCCTGACGGTCTCCTGGGGGCTAAGCCTAACCCTAGCTCGATCCCTCGAGGGGCCCCTCCCAAGGGGCCTGGTGTCGCAACGCCAGGGATTCGGGACCCACAAGCCCCAGCGCCAGACTCACCCTCCCGCCCCACTGACACCCGGGCCTCTAGGGGCACCGCCGGTCATCCAGGGCGGGAGAACGGGCAGGGTCCTCCGAGCCCCTGGTGACCTTCAAAGGCCCCCGCACCAAAACGCTTGAGCCCGCGCTCCTGCTCTTCAGCGTCCTCACCTCGGCCTGCCCCTCCGCTCGCCACACAGCTGGCAGATCGGGCCTGCCGGCCTCCTGGGGGCTAACCGTAACCCTAGCTCACCCTCGGAGGGGCTCATCCCAAGGTGCCTGGAGCGGCAATGCCGGGCATTGGAGACCCACGAGCCACAGTGCTGGACTCACCGTGCTGCCCCGCCGCCACACAGGCCACTAGTGGCACCACCGGTCATTCAGGGCGGGAGAACGGGAAGGGCCCTTGGAGCCCCCGGCCTCTTTCGAAGGCCGCCCGCGCCAGAAAGCTTGTGCCCACTCTCCCGGTAGCCAGTGCCCTCACCTCGGCCCGCCCCTCCGCTCGCCGCACAGCCGGTGGATAGGGCCCGCCAGCCTCCTGGGGGCTAACCCTATCCCTACGTCGGCCCCCGAGAGGCCCCTCCCAACGGGCCTGGCACCGCAACACCGGGGTTTGGGGACCCCTAGCCCCAGCATCCGACTCACCATGCTCCCCCGCCGGCAACTGAGCCGCTAGGGGCACCGCTGGACATTCAGTGCGGGAGAACGGGCAGGGCTTCTTGAGCCCTGGCTACTTTCAAAGGCCCCCTGAGCCAAAACTCATGGGCCTACGCTACCGCTCGCCAGCACCCTCACCTCCGCCCTCCCCTCTGCTCACCGCACAGCCGGTGGTTTGGGCCTGCGGCCTCCTGGGGGCTAACCATAACCCTAGGTCAGCCTCCGAGGGGCCCCTGCGAAGGGGCCTGGTGCCGCAACACCGGGGATTGGGAACCCCCCAACCCCAGCGACGGACTCACCCTGTCGCCCTGCCGCCACCCGGGCCCCAGGGGCGCCGCAGGTCATTCAGGGCGGGAAAACGGGCAGGGTCCTCCGATCCCCCGGCGACCTTCGAAGGCTTCCCGTGCCAAAACGCTTCGGCCAAGCTCCCGCTCGCCCGCGCCCTCACCTCGGCCCTCCCCTCCGCTCGCCACACAGCTGGCACATGGGCCTGCCGGCCTCCTGGGGGCTAACTGTAACCTTAGGTCGGCCCCCGAGGGGCCACTACCAAGGGTCTGCCCCCGCAACGCCGGGGATTGGGGACCCCCAAGCCCCAGTGCGGGGCTCACCCTGCCGCCCCGCCCCCCCGGGCCGCTAGTAGCGCCGCTGGTCATTCAGGGCAGGAGAACGGGTTGGGCCCTCCGAACCCCCGATGACCTTCGAAGGCCCCCCGTGCCAAAACGCTTGGGTCCACATTCTTGCTCTCAAGCGCCCTCACCTGGGTCCACCCCTCCGCTCGCCTCACAGCTGGCGGATCGGGACTGCTGGCCCCCTGGGGCCTAACAATAACCCTTGGTCGGCCCCCTAGAGCCCTTCCAAAGGGGCCTGGCGCCCCAACGCCAAGGATTGGGGACCCCCCAGCCCCAACACCCAAGTCACCCTAACAACCCTCCTCCACCCGGGCCACTAGGGGAGCCGCCGGTCATTCAGGGCAGAAGAACGTACAGGGCCCTCCAAGGCCCCAGCGACTTTCGAAGGACCCCCGCGCCAAAACGCCTGAGCCCACGCTCCCGCTCGCCAGCGGCCTCACCTCCGCCCACCTCTCCGCTTGCCGCAGAGCTGGCGGATCGGGCTTCCGGCCTCCTGGGGGCTAAATCTAACCATAGGTCGGCCCCCTAGGGACCCCAGCAAGGGGCCTAGAGCCGCAACACCGGGGATTGTAGAACCCCGAGCTCCAGCGCTGGACACAACCGGCTGCCCCGCTGCCACATGGGCCACTAGGGGCGCTGCCGGTCATTCAGGGCGGGAGAAGGGGCAGGGCCCTCAGAGCCTCTGGCGACATTCGAAGGCTCCCTGTGCCAAAACGCTTGGGCCCACGCTCCTGCTCACAAGCGCCCTCACCTCGGCCTGCCCCTCTGCTCACCACACAGCCGGCGGTTCGGGCCTGCCGGCCTCCTCGGAGGTAACCCTAACCCTAGTTTGGCCCCCGAGGGGCCCCTCCCAAGGGGACTGTCGCCGCAACACCGGGGATTGATGACCCCCAGCCCCAGTGCCGGGCTCACCCTGCCGCCCCGCCGGCACCTAGGCAGCTAGGGCACCGCAGGTCATTCAGGGTGGGAGAATGGACAGGGCCCTCCCAGTCCCAGTGAACTTCTAAGGCCCCAGGCGCCAGAATGCTTGGGCCCATGCTTCCGCTCACCAGCGCCCTCACCTCAGCCAGCCCCTCTGCTGGCCGCACAGCCAGCGGATCGGGCCTGCGGGCCTCCTGGGGGCTAACCCTATCCCTAGGTTGGCCCCCGAGGGGAACCTCCCAAGGGGCCTGGCGCAGCAATGCCAGCGATTGGGGACCCCTGAGCTCCAGCGCCAGACTCACCCTGCCGCCCCGACGCCACCCGAGCCGCTATGGGCGCTGCCGGTCATTCAGTGCGGGAGAACAGGCAGGGCCCTTCGAGCCCCTGGAGACCTTCGAAGGCCCAACTTGCGAATACGCTTGGGCCCACACTCCTGCTCGCTAGCACCCACATCTCAGCCCGCCCCTCCGCTTGCCGCACACCCGGCAGATCAGGCCTGCCCGCATCCTGGGGGCTAACTCTAACATTTGGTCGGCCCAGGAGGGGCCCCTCCCAAGGGGCCTTGCACCGCAACGCCGGGGATTGGGGACACCCGAGCCCCAGCGCCAGACTCTACCTGCCACCCTGCCGCCAACTGGGCCAGTAAGGGCACCGCCGATCATTCAAGGAGGGAGAAGGGGCAGGGCCCTCTGAGCCCCTTGCGACCTTCGAAGACCTCCTGCGCTAAAACGCTTGGGCCCACTTTCCTGCTCCCCAGCGCCCTCACCTCGGCCCGCACCTCCACTCGCCGCACAGTGTGCGGATTGGGCCTGACGGTCTTTTTGGGGCTAACCTTAACCCTAGGTCGTCGCCCCAGGGGCCCCTCCCAAGGGTCCTGGTGCCACTACGCCGGGGATCTGGTACCCCAAGCCCCAGAGCCAGACTCAACCTCCCACATCGCTGCCACCTGGGCCGCTAGGGGCGCTGCCGGTCATTCTTGGTGGGAGAACAGACAGGGCCCTGGAGAAACTGGCGACATTTGAAGCCTCCCGCGCCAAAAAGCAGGGGCCCACCATCCCGCTCCCCAGCACCTTTACCTTGGCCCGCCCACCTCTAGCCGCCTAGCCAGAGGATCATGCCTGCCGGCCTAATGGGGGCTAAATCTAACCCTAGGTCGGCTCACGAGGAGCCCTTCCCAAGGGGCCTGGCACTGCAACACCGGGGATTGGGATTACCCGAGCCGCAGCGTGGGACTCACTCTGCTGCCCCACCGCCAACGGAGCCGCTAGGGGCACGCCGGTTATTCAGGGTGGGAGAACGGGCAGGGCCCTCTGAGCCTCTAGCGACGTTCAAAGGCCCCTGCGCCAAAACGCTGGATACCATACTCCCGCTAGCCAGCGCCCTCACCTCGGCCCACTCCTCTGCTCGCCGCACAGCCGGAGTATTGGTCCTGCTGGCCTACTGAGGTCTAACCCTAACTCTAAACCCTAACCCCTAACCTTAAACCCTAAACCTTAACCCCTAACACTACCCAAAATCTAACCATAACCCCTAATCCTTAAACCCTAAACCCTAACATTAACACTAAACCCTAAACCCTAACCCTAATCCCGAAGCCCTAAACAATAAACCCTAACCTTAACCACTAACCCCAAACCCTAACCCTACCCTTAACGCTACCCCTTCAGCTAACCCTACCCCTAACCCGTAAACTAACCCTAAACCTAAACCTAACCCGTACCCTAACCTGTACCCTAACCTTAACCCTAAACCCTAAACCCTGACCCTAACGCATACCCTAAATCGTACCATAACCCGTACCCTAACCCAACCCATAACCTAACCCTAACCCGTACCCTAACTGTAACCCTAAACCCTAAACCGTAACCCGTACCCTACCCTAACCAGTACCCTTACCTTAACCTTAACCCATACCCTAACCCGTACACTAACCCATACCCTAACCCGTACACTATCCCAAACCCGGACCCTAACCCATACCCTAACCCATACCTAACCCTAACCTGTACCCTAACCTGTACCCTAACCCATACCCTAACCCTAAACCGTACCCTATTCCTATCCCTAACCCGTTCCCTAACCCATACCCTAACCCTAACCCTAAACCGTAACCTAACCTGTACCATAACCCTAAACTGTAACCTAACCCTAACCCGTACCCTAACCCTAACCCGTACCCTAAACCGTACCCAAATCCGTACGACAACACTTACCCTAAACCGTACCCTAACACGTACCCTAAACTGTACCCTAATGCGTACCCTAACTCGTACCCTAACCCTGACCCGTACCCTAAACCTAACCCGTACTCCAACCCAAACCCTAACCCTAAACCCAAACCCTAAACCCTAACCCGTACCCTAAACCCTAATCTGTACCCTAACCCATAACCTCTAACCTGTAACCCCTAAACCCAACCCTAACCCGTACCCTCTCCTTACCCTAACCCTAACCCCTACCCTCACCCATACCCTAACCGTAACCCATACCCTAACCTTAACCCATACCCTAATCCGTACCCTAACCCTGGGGATTGGGTACACCTGAGCCCCACCACGGGACTAAGCCTGCCACCCCTCAGGAAACCATGCCCCTTGGGGCGCCGCAGAGCATCCTGTGCAGAAGAACTGGTAGGGCCCCCCTGAGCCACCAGCGATCCTCGGCAGCCCCCTACACCCCAACCCTGAGGCCCATGCTCATCCCGCCCCACGCCTTCCCTTCAGCTTGCCACCGACCTCGACGCAGAGCCGGCAGATCAGGCCTGCCAGGTTCCTGAGGCCTAGACCTGACCCTAGGTCCGCTGGGTAGGGCCCCTCCCCTGGGGCCCAGTGCCGCAGCACCAGGGACTGGGGACACCTGAGCCCCACTGCAGGACAAAGCCTGTCAGCCCGCAGGAAACCGTGCCCCTTGGGAGGCTGTAGAGCATTCAGGGCGGGAGAACCAGGAGGGCCCCCAGAGCCCCCAGCGAACTTCGGCGATCCCTAAACCCACCATTGAAGCCCATGCTCACCCCATCCCGCACCCTCACCTCAGGCCGCGGCGGAGCTCGCCATATACTGGGCAGATCTGGCCTGCGGGGTTCCTGGGCCCCAACCCTAACCCTAGTTCATCTGTGGAGGGGCCCCTCCCCAGGAGCCTGGAGCTGCAGCCACGGGGATTCGGGACACCTGAGCCCCACAGCAGGACTCAGTCTGCCACCCCGCAGGAAATCGTGCACCCTGGGAGGCCATAGAGCATTCAGGGCAGGAGAACCAGTAGGGCCTTCCTGAGACACCAGCGAACTTTGGTGGCCTCCTGCACCCCAACCCTGAGGACCACGCTCACCCTCCCCCACACCCTCACCTCAGCCCTTGTAACTAGCCATACAGCCAGCAGATCGGGCCTGCGGGGCTCCTGGGCCTAAACCTAGCCCTAGGTCGGCTGTGGGTGTGGGGGCCTCCCCAGGAGCCTTACACCGCAGCCCGGGGGAATTGGGATACCTGTGCCCCACTGCAGGACTCAGCTTGCCACCTGACAGGAAACCGTGCCCCTTGGGGCTCTATGGAGCCTACAGGGCACGAGAACTTGGGGAGGCCCCTGGAGCCCATCCCCATCCTTTGGCAGCCTCCCATGCCCCAACCCTGAGGCCCATTCTCACCCTCCCCCATGGCCTCCTCTCAGCCCTCCACGGAGCTCGCCGCACAGCTTGCAGATAGTCCCTGCCGGGCTCCTGGACCCTAACCCTTACCCTAGGTTGGCCACTGAGGGGCCCCACCCCAGGGCCCTGGCACCCCACTCCGGGGGATTGGGGACACCGAAGCCCCACTGTAGGACTCAGCCTGCAGCCCACAGGAAACTGTACCGTTTGGGGGAACAACAGAGCATTCAGGGCAAGAGAATTGGGGCACCCCCTGAGAGCCCCTTCTGGTGAACCCCGACTTTTGTGGGCCCTTCCAGATGAAACCCCAAGGCTCACACTCACCCGCCCTTGTGCCCTCATCTCACTCGGCATGAGAGTTCTCTGAGCACTGGGCAGTTCGGACCTGCTGTCTCTTAAGGCCTAACCTAAACCTGGGTCTTCTGCTGAGGGTCCCTCCCCGTTTGCCTGCCTCCAAGGCACCAGGCATTGGGCTCACCTCTGCACGACTAGAGGACTCAGCCTGCCCCACAGCAGGAAACTGTCCATTTGGGGCTGCAGCAAGGATTCATAGGAAAATCGGAGGGCCCCCCTCAGCCCATCCCAGGCAACCCCCACTTTCAGAGATCTCCCCGGATCCAATTAGTATCTTCACACTGACCTTTAAACTTGCTCTCCACGGAGATCTTTTGAAATTCTCCACACTTCCAACCAATGGCATCATCCAGCTTCAGTGCCTTCCCCAGCTTTAGGTCTTGAGATAGATTAAAATGGGAAGTCATTTCACTGATAAAGACGTACTGGTGATCAAAAGATACATGCATAAATGCTTCATATCACTTGGCTTCAGGGAAATACAAATGTAAACCCCTATAGATGCTATATCACACGAGGCCGAATATCTAAAAATAAGAAGACATGAAACTATATATGTTGGAGAGGATTTGGAGAAACGGGAACCCTCTTACACCCCTGTACGAATGCAGTCCGGTACAGCCACTCTTGAAAATGGTACAGAATTTCCTCAAGAAGTTATAAATAAAGCTACCCTATGTCCCAGCAATTGCACTACTGGGTATTTACCCCCAGAGACAGAGGTAGTGAAGACAGGACACATGCACACCAGTGTTCATAGCAACAATATCCATAATAGACAAGCTGCGGAAGGAGTGCAGATGACCATGGATAGATGAATGGATAAAGAAGATGTGGATCATATATATAATGGGATATTACTCAGCCATCAGATAGGATGAATACTTACCATCACACCGACCTGGGTGGAGCTGGAGGGTATTATGCTGAGTGGAATAAGTCAATGAAAGAAAGACAATGATCATATGCTTTCACTCCTATGTGGAATATCAGAAACAAGGAAGAAGACCATAGGGCAAGGAAGGGAAAATAGAATGGGAAGTCATCAGAGAGGGAGATAACCCATGATGGACTCTTAACTATCGCAAGAAACTGATGATTGTTGGAGGAGAAGTTGGGGGGGGTAACTGGGTGAGTAGCATTAAGGAGGTCACACGATACAATGAGCACTGGGTGTTACACACGACTGAAAATTTATTGAAGACTACATCTGAAACGAATGTTGTACTGTAAGTTGGCTAATTGAATTTAAATTAAAGAACAAAAGACCTCGAATAAACAATCCTAAACATTTGTATGGAACCACTAAAGATTCCGAACAGCCAGTGCAATGTGGAAAAGAAAAACAAAGGTGGAGGACTCACAATTTCAGATTTCAGGTTATACTACAAAGCTGCAGTCATCCTAACAAGACAGTATGGCACAAAAATAGACACAGCGACCAGAGGAACAGGATACAAGTTCAGACAGAAACCCACAATTATGTGGTCCATGAATCTTCCACAAAGCAAGCAATGATATCAAAAGGGAAAAGGACAGTCTCTACAACAAATGGTGTTGGGAAAACTAGACAGCTACGCACAAAAGAATGAAATTAGACTGCTTTCTTACACAATACAGACAAACACAAAACAGTTTCAAGACCTCAATATGAGACCTGAATCCATAAAAATCCTACAGGAGGGAAGACAGTAACTTCTTGACATGGACCATACCAACGTTTTTCTAGACTGTGTCCTGAGGCAAAGGAAATGAAAGCAAAAATAAACTATTGGGAATACAGCAAAATAAAAAGTTTCCACACGGCAGAAGAACAATGAAAACGTAAAAATAATAAGACAACCTACTCAAAGGGAGAAGATATTTGCAAAGATCATATGCAATAAAGGGATAGTGTCCAAAACATATACAACTGATACTACTCAACCCCCAAAAAACAAATACTCCAGTTAAAAAATAGGCAGAAGACATGGACAGACATTTCTCCAAAGAAGAAATACAAATGGCCAACAGTCCCGTGAAAAGATGTTCAACATCACCCATCATCAGGAAAATGTAAATCCAAAGGACAATGAGGTAATACCTCAAACCTGTCAGAATGGCTAACATCAAAAGCACAACAAAGAGCAGCTGTTGGGAGGATGTGGATAAAGGGGAATCCTCGTGAACTGTGGGTGGGAATGCAAACTGTGGTGGCCACTGTGGAAAACAGTATGAAGGTTCCTCAAAAAATTAAATATAGAACTACCCTACGATCCAACATTCACACTACTCATATTTACCCAAAGAATAGGAAAACAGTAACGTAAAAGGAAACGTGCACCCCTATGTTTCTTGCACCATTATTTACAATATCACAATATGGAAGCAACCCAAGTGTCTGTAGAAAAATTGACAAATGAGATGATAGATGTGTGTATTCACACACACACACACACACACACACACACACACAATGGAGTATTACTCGGCTTGAAAAAGAATGAAACCTTGCCATTTGCAGCCATATGGATGGAGCTAGAGAGTATTATCCTAACTAAAATCAGTCAGTCAGAGAAAGACAAATCCCATACGATGTCACTCTAATGGGGAATTTAAGAAACAAACAAAAATAAATAACTAAAAGAGAAAAAGGAGACACACCAAAATACAAACTCTTAACAATAGAGAACAAACGGAAGGTTACCAGAGAGGAGGCGGATAGAGGGATGAGTGAAATAGATGAAGGGGATTAAGAGGACACTTTTCTTGATGACCACTGAGTAATATGTAGAATTACTGAATCACTCTATTGTATACCTGAAACTAATGTAACATTGTATGTTAGCTCTAATGGAATTAATATAAATTTTAAAAAAAGATTTTTCTTTCAGGAAGCTCTTTGAAAAAGCTTTTCCTGTGCAATGTGCATAAGCCCTACTTGGGAGGATTCACTCTACAATAATTATTCACTCCATGCCTCAAATTCAGATTTCACTGGGTTCTTCCCGTGGATCCCAGCCCACGCGAGCCATGGTCCTTTTCAGTCCAGGCTCAGCACCTTTGCATTCAAGATTGGAAGTAGAAAGACATATCACTTCACAGTCCAGAAAGCTATTATTGTTTCTGTTTCAGTGTGAGAGAGTCACAGACTTTGGGACAGGTTTCAGAGCAGGTTTATTATGGATCCTGGATCTCTACTTCAATGTTCATTGCCTGGATCCATTTGGCTAATAGGTTCCCTGTGGATGGGCTTGCTTCCAAGCACATACATGGAAGATGCAAAGGTGGGTGGGCTTGGTGTGGGAAAGGAAGAAGACCAAAAACAGACAAGGGTCCGACCCTCCCCTGATCCAGGAACTGCTACAGGAGAGGGTACGGGAGGTAGAATCGATGCGAAACTCCAAGGTCACCAGCTGAACACAGGAGGCACAGGTCAAGGGATCTGGAGATGCAGGGGTTGAAGGCTGCTCTGAGCTACCTCTGGGAGGAAGGGAGGGAAGGAATGAGAAGGAGACACTGCCTGCCCCTGACCCATGCCAGCTGCCCACCGCTCCAACACGCATCAGTCTATGAGCTGACGCAGCCTGTGCTCAGGATGGGCTGGCTCTAGTCCCTCAATCTTCAGTGGGACAGCTGGCTTCAGGGCTCAGAGACATGCTGAGGGAGATGAGAGGGAAAGCTGCCCCACCCAGGTCGTCCCCACCTTGAGCAGACAGCCCTTCAGAACTGCTAAAAAACCCCACTAACGGGGTTGAAAGACATGCCATGGATGAACTAAGGCATAGAGATATGTAAAATAACATTCATTTTTAAGTTCAGAGCTGTCATCTCAGGAAGTGGGGAGAGCTTCCCTGAAGAAGACTGAGGGGAGGGCAGGCCATGCTGAAAAGGGAGACATGGCTGTCCTGATTGGGGACCTGCAGCCCCCTTCCAGGGCAGGGCATCATCCTCGCATCACACGAGATCCATGGAAGTGTTCCATCAGGGCCAGATGTTTGTCTCGAGAAGGCTACACTGGCATCGGACTGCACAGGGCAACAGGGACGAGGGCCAGATGGAGGACGGACAATAACCCGGAGGCCATGGGGCAAGAGCAGAGGCACATGACTTTGAAGATGATGATGAAAAGCAGGAGGTGGCAGCATGGAGCTGGCCCAAAAGAACCATGGGAGCAGTGCCCACAGCTACACTGACTGGGTACCTTCTGTGCCCGGTGTGGCTGACTTCAGTGGGATCCAGACTAGTCCTGACCACAAGTCTAGGAAGTGTGCACCACCCCCGGCCTCCTCTCCCCTTGCAGCTGCTAGGAATCACGGTCACAGACCCTGGTCAGCTTTCGTGGAAACCAAGCAGTGGCTCCCCCGCACGCTGCACCTCTGGTGGTGGGCCAGTGCGACCCTCGTGCCTGGCCAGACACTGATGTCTACCTGTCTCCACACAAATCCACAGACAGGAGGGTGTCCCTGAATTCCACAGCACCTGATGAGACAGATCCACAGAACCCAACACCCAGTGGGTCACTCGGGACCTCACCTATGGTCATGGAGCTCACCATACCTTATTTCTGTCACTTCCCACAGAAAGCCTGTTTCTGATCACCCACAATACCATACATCCTGGTTGGTGACCTGGGGTCATGCCATGAACCCACATGCCATGTTTCTTTAAGTGAAGGCTATGCCTACACCTCCTAGAAAATATTTCTAATGAAGTACAAGTCCATCAGGACTACGGTGTGAACGGTAGCACACAGCCTGCATGGTAGTAGTCAGTAATTCTAACAAGGGTTAACCCCACCCCCGTCTCACAAAACCTTCCTCCGTCCCCACTGAACTCATGGTCTGCCCTCAGAAAACCCTCCAGGAAACAAACCTTTCATCTGAATGCTCTCTTCACCTTCTGCTTCAAATCTTGTCCATCCACAATGATATGAAACTAGAAATCAGTCTCAAGAAAAAAATGGGACAGTCAAAAATAGGTGAAGATTTTTGGGGCCTGGGTGGCTCAGTCATTAAGGATCTCCTTTCAGCTCAGGTCTTGATCCCAGGATTCTGGGATCTAGCTCCAAATCAGGCTCGTTGCTCATTCGGAAGCCTGCTTCTCCCTCTCCCACCACCCAGCTTGCGTTCCCTCTCTTGCTGTCTCACTCTCTGTCAGATACCTAAATAATCTTAAAAAAATATGTGGAGATTTAACAACAAGCTACTGAACAACCAACAGTCAAAGAAGAAATCAAAAATTTTTTAGAAGTACCTTGACACTGATAAAAAGACAACCTACAAAAACGTATGGGATGCAGCAAAAGTAACTTTATGGGGGACATTCTTAGAAATTCAAGTCTTCATCAATCCATGAGAATGCTCTCCAATAAACAACCTGATTTATGTGGTAAAGAAGTAGAAAATAAAACAACAAACAAAGCCCCAAATTAGTAGAAATAAGGAAATAACAAAAAGGAATGCATAAATAAATCCAACGGAGACTAAAAAGACAAAAAAAAATGAAAATGAGAGCGGCCTTTTTTGGAACGATAAACAAAACTGACAAACTTAGCTAGACTCACCAAGAAAGACAGAGGACTGGAATACAATCAGGAAAATAAGATAATGGATTCCTGTCTCATATCAAAATCAAAAGAACTCTTCAACTTTGAACACAACAACTTCTTGCAAGCCACGTCTCTAAAGGCAAAGAAATAAAAGCAAAAATGAACTATGGGCACTTCATCAGGATAAAAAGCTTCTGCTTGGCAAAGCAAATGATCAAAAAACAAAAAGGCAACCTATGGAATTGAAGAAGATATCTGCAAATGATTTTACAGATAAAGGGCTGGTATCCAAGATCTATAAAGAACTCCTCAAACTCGACACCCAAAAAATGGGCAGAAGACACAAAGAGATACTTCTCCAGAGAAGACATACAAATGGCCGACACATGAAAAAATGCTCCACATCAATTGCCATCAGGCAAATACAAATCAAAACTACAATGAGATACCACCTTACACCAGTTAGAATGGTTAAAATTAACAAGGCAGGGGGCACCTGGGTTTCACATTGGTTAAGCGTCTGCCTTCAGCTCAGGGCGTGATCCTGGCCTTATGGGATCGAGCCCCACATCAGGCTCCTCCGTCATGAGCCTGCTTCTTCCTCTCCCACTCCCCCTGCTTGTGTTCCCTCTCTCGCTGGCTGTCTCTATCTCTGTAGAATAAATCAATAAAATCTTGAAAAAAATTAATAAGACAGAAATAAAAAAAAAGTCAGAGAGGATGTGAAGAAAGGGGAGCCCTCTTACACTACTCGTGAGAATTCAAGCTGGTACAGCCACTTTTGAAACCAATATGGAGGTTCCTCAATACGTTAAACACAGAGCTATCCTACGACCCACCAATTGCACTACTGGGTATTTACCCCATAGACACAGAGTAATGAAAAGAAGGGGCACCTGTATCCCAATGTTCATAGCAGCAGTGTCCATAATATCCAAACTGTGGAAGGAGCCAAGATGTCCTTCAGCAGATGAATGGACAAAGAAGATGTGGTTCATCTATACAATGGACTATTACTCAGTCATCAGAAAGGATGAATACCCACCATTTGCACCAACGTGGATGGATCAGGAGGGGATTATGCTAAGTGAAATTAAGTCAAGCAGAGAAAGACAATTATCATATGGTTTGACTCCTATGTGGAATGGAAGGAATAGCATGGAGGACATTAGGAGAAGGAAGGGAAAAGTGAAGGGGGGAATGAGAGGGGGAGATGAACCATGAGAGACTACTAACACTGGGAAACAAACTGAAGGTTGCAGAAAGGGAGAGGAAGGGGAATCGGTAATCCTGGTGATGGGTATTAAGGAGGGCACGTGTTGGGGCGCCTGGGTGGCACAGCGGTTAAGCGTCTGCCTTCGGCTCAGGGTGTGATCCCGGCGTTATGGGATCGAGCCCCACAACAGGCTCCTCCGTCATGAGCCTGCTTCTTCCTCTCCCACTCCCCCTGCTTGTGTTCCCTCTCTCGCTGGCTGTCTCTATATCTGTCGAATAAATAAGTAAATTCTTTAAAAAAAAAGGAGGGCACGTGTCATAATGAGCACTAGGTGTTATATGCAAACAATGAATCATGGAACACTACATCAAAAACAAATGCAGTACTGTAGGGTGACTAACATCATTTTAAAAAAAGAGAAAGATATGAAATCCTTACAGGAATTCTATCAATATTTGCAAAGGACATGAAATCCCGAAAGATTCCACACACACAAAAAAAATCTGTTAGAATAAACAAATTCAAGAAAGCTGCAGGATATAAAGTCAATATACAGAGACCTGTTGTCTTTTTTTTCAGATTTTATTTATTTATTTGATAGGAAGAGAAAAAGTACGAGCAGGGGGAGTGACAGAAAGAGGGAGAAGCAGACCCTCGATAAGCGGGGAGCCCAACAGGGGGCTCGATCCCAGATCTCTGGGTTCATGACCTGAGCTGAAGGCAGACGCTTCACCTATGGGGCCACACAGATGACGCAACTTCTTGCATTTCTGTATACTGATGACACACTTTCGCAAAGAGAAATTAAAAAAGCAATGCCATTTACAATTGCATCAAAAAAAATCTAGGAATAAAAGTAACCAAAAATGAGAAAGACAGTACACTCAACACATGGCAGAAAGGAAATGAAAAACACGTGTGTCAAGGGGCGCAGGATGTATGGGTCAAAGATTTGGAAGGCAACACAAACAAATGGAAACTTACGCCATGCTCCTTAACTGGAAGACTTAATTATGTGAACATGTCCATCGTACCCAAAGCAATCGACAGATGTGATGAAATCCCTATCTGAATTCTAGTGGCACTATTCGAGGAAATAGATAACAGTCCTCAAACTTGTATGGAATCACAAAAGACCCCAAATACCCAAAGTAACATGGAGAAAGAAAGGTGCAGTCAACACACTCCTGGATTTCAAGCTAGATTACAAAGCTGTTGTCTTCAAAACAGGATGGAACTGGCATAAACACAGACACCAGGTCAGTGGAACAGAACAGAAAGCTCACAAATTTACCCACACGTAGATGATCCTAACTTACGACACAGCAGCAGAAGATACACCATGAGGGAAGGACTGTCTCTTCAGTGAGCGGTAACAGGCAAACTGGACACTAAATGCAGAAGAATATAACTGGGTCACTTTCTTACACCACACACAAAATTTTTAATGGATGAACGATTTGAACATAAGACCTGAATCCATAAACCTCCAAGAAGACACAGGTACTAAGTCTCTCGACATTAGTTTTGGCAAAGAGTCTTCAGATCGGACACCAAATGCAAAGGCAACAAAAGCAAAAATAAACAAGTGGAACAACTTCAAACTGAAATCTTCCACACGGCAAAAGAAACCAGCAAAAACTAAAATGGCCACTGACCCAATAAGAAAAATAATATCTGCGAATCATACGTGTGAGAAGAGGCTAATATCCAAAATACACACAACACTCATACAAATCAAAACAAAAAAAAATGTATAAAAAATGGGGGGAATATGTGAATAGATACTTTCCAAAGATGGCACACATGTGCCAACAGACAGAGAAAGTTGTTCGACATCACTTAATATGGTCAGGGAAACATCATCAAACCCACAATTGGCTATCCCCTCACAACTGTTGGAACAGCAATTGTCCCAGAGACAGACACCAGGTGGGGTCAAGGGTGTGCAGATGAGGAGACACTGTGCACTGTTGGTGGGAATGGAAATTGGTGCAGCCACTGTGACAAACGGTATGGAGGTTCCTGAAAAAATAAATGCAACTACCACATGGACAAGTAATGGCTCTACTGAGTATTGATTTGGAGAACACAAAAATACTGCCTCAAAAAGACAGATGCACTCCCACGTTCACTGCAGCATTATTCACAAGAACCAGACATGGAAACACAGACCTTGGGGGCCTTATGCCAAGTAACTCAGACACAGAAAGACCAATACCAGATGCTCTCATGTACATTCAATGTGGAATAAACAAATACTGAACGCATAGATACTGAGAGCAGATTGGTAGGTGCCAGATTCGGAGATGGGGTGCTAGAAACGGGTGAAGGTGGTCAAAGTCTCAATGTTTGAGTGAGAAAATCCGACAGTCATGAAATGTTCTGTCCAGCATGGAGACTAAAACTAACCCCGCAGCATGGGGTATAGGTTTCCCTGCTCTTTGAAAGTACAGGGCTTCTGAGAAACCTTGCACAGCAGAAATGGTGTCAAGAAGGAATGGCCATTAATTTACACGGAACAATTATATAGTGTCCTCAGACTCCAAAATTCCTTTTCTTTGGCTTTTCTTAGGCCTCAGGAAACAAGTTTCTGACGGAGGCCCAGCATAAATGAAGATAAAGCACAGCAGAGGCTCACAGACACAATTCAAAGTGCTGGTGGCTGGATGCAGAGAGCGGTTCCCAGCGGAAGGAGCTGGTTGGGGTGCACGCCGCCTCTGTCATGCTTCTCCCCAAAACAGATGCTGACCGCGATTCTCACTGTTCACCTTTTTTAATAAGAGGGAAATCCTCTTCAGGTCTCTTCCTCTTACTGAAGCTGGGTAATAACATAGTTCTTTCAAGAAAGCCCAATGTCTTACTGTGAACGTTTAAAAAGTGGGGAATACTTGTACTTGAGCATTGCTGAGGGAGGAGATGTGAAAGGTTCTCCCAGACACAAACCTCAGCAGATCCACCAGGAAAGGCACATTCCTCAGCATGCAGAACACGGACTACCTCCTACCCCCAGAAACCCTCTCCTTCCCCTCGATCAGGACAACCCACAACAGCTGGGAGTTACCCCAACTCCTCCGTTCTCCTGCTCCTAATAGCTAACCCATCATCAAATCCTGTGAGCTCCATCTTCAAAATGGACCCAGAATAGGTCTAACCACTCCATCCAAGGCCACCTGTCTGGTCCACAGTGCCTGAGTTCCTGTAAAAGCTTTGTCATTGACCTGCCTTGCCATCTTCAACCCTCTGTCATCTGTTCTCAACACTGTAGCCAGGATGGCCCAGTGAAACAGGGTCTCATGGGGTTATAGCCCTGGAATGGTTTTTTCTGTCACCTCTCTGAGGTCATGTCCTAAGGTGTCTCCTGTGGCCACAGGGCCTTCTTGCTGCTCCTGGACATACCTGAAATTCTCCTGCCCCAGAGCCTTTGCACATGCTTTCCCTTCTGTTAAGAATGCTCTTGATGTGTTCTCACTCACCTTCGGAGAAGTCTGAATTGGAGTGACAGGAACAGAAGATGAGGCTGTGTGTTGGGTGAGGCTGGTGGCTCAGAAGAAGGTTCTCTGCCAGCTCGCCGCCTGTGCCTCCCTTGCCCTCAGCCAGGAATTGCACACAGCCCTCACCTGTCACAACTCTCACCCAGGAGACCCACAGCCACCCCTTCCCACACCCTGCTGCAGAATGCATTCAGCTCTCCTCTGGGACCCCTGTCAGCTTTACCCAGTCCTGGAACTCCCCTGTCTCCTGCAAAGCTCCCGGATTCCCCCTCTGCTTCCAAAATCGCAAGGCTTTCATGAGAAAGCTATAATGCTAAGTATTGAAAGTTTCGCACCTGCTTTCCCATTCTGTTGCCTCTCTCTCCACCTTCTTTCCTACCTGTGCAAACTGTAACATATCAGTGGAACATGAACATGCTCTGAGACCTGAATCTTTCATTGCAGCTTTCTGAGGACTCCTTATGTGATAAGAAACTAGTGTATCCTACAACAGCGTCTTTCACATCTCTCATCTATAGAATAGTACAGCCCAAATCACTACAATTTTACCTCACTCTTCATGAAGCAGAACACTTTTTCCTTTCTTCTTTTACTTAAATTCCAGTTAGTTCACATGCCATGGAATATTCGCTTCAGGGGTAGGATTTAGTGATTCCTCACCTGCATACAGTACCCGGTGCTCATCACAAGTGCCCTCCTTAATACCCCTCACCCATTTAACTCTTCCCCCCATGCCCCTGTCCTGCAGCAACACTCAGTTTGTTCTCCAAGTTTGAGTCTATTTCCTTGTTTGCCTCTCTCATCACCCCTCCACTCTGTTCATCTGTTTTCTTTCTGAAATTCCACAAGCATGAGAGCATAGGATATTTCTCTTTCCTCAATGATTTTGCTTAGCTCAATACACTCTAGGTCCATCCGCATCCATGCAAATGGTAAGATTTCATTCTTTTTGAAGCTGGGTCATATTCCATTATATATATGTATCCCACTTCTGCTTTATCCATTCATCAGTGCATGGACTTTGGGATTCTCTCCATAGTTTGGCTACTGTGGACATTTCTGCTATAAACATCATGGTGCATGTACCCCCTTTGAATCTGCATTTTTGTATCCTTTGGGTAAATACCTAGGAGAGCAATTGCTGGATCATGGGGTTGTTCAATGTTTAACTTTTTGAGGAACCCCCACACTGTTTCCCAGACTGGCTGCACCACTTTGCATTGCCACCAACAGGATGGGAGGGTTCCCCTTTAAGCAGAACATTATCTGCTGGCAATTTCATAAGAGGAAACAAAACCTCTGTGAGATGCACCCAGGGTCAGGCAAGCAGTTGCAGACTTCACCCCAAGGCTCCTGACGCCAAGCCCCTTGAAGCCACCAGCATGCCACTATCCAAAAGAATTCCCAGACTCTCCTTCTGACTCCACCACCAAAGAAACTACAGAGAGAATATGGCACCTCAAAATATCGAGATAATACATTTAGTAAAACTAGAAAGTCAAGCTCAACTTTTAAACAGGAACAGGCCGCTTTGGATAATTTTGAATTTTCCCTCCACCCTAATTTTAACTCTTCTGATGAATAAACTAATCAATGATGAAACATCACCTTTGCCAAATGACATCATCCAAGTCTGTATCAGATGAAAATAAGCCACCTAACTCTAGATGCTGGTCACTCAACCATATCTTAGGCCCAATTGAATAAACACTGTTAGATGAAGGAAGAAATTAGATGTTACAAACAGGCACAGAGTGAACCTCACCTTCCCTTTCTAATAAAAGAGGGTTGCTAGGAAACAGATGGTCAAAATACATTTGTAAGCAATAAATGGACAGAGAAATTGTGATCCCCTGCAAAGTTCTACCTGCAGGGAAACTAAGTAATTCTTGTACCAAACCCAGAATGCTGACAGCTACTTCAATTTTACTTTGTGGCTCAACTAGAGAAAAGAGAAAAACCCAGGAGGTTTTGGGATAATGAGAGGTTTTACCTCCAGCCCTGACATAGATAGGACATTTTGCCAAACATACCTGTGCTTTCTCTGAGCACTGGTGTCCTGTGACAAGCTGCCTCGCTGACTCCGATGCTGACGTTCAAAACCTCGGGTGTCTTGGAGCCAGAGCAGAGAAGTGCCGTCAGCTGGGGAGAAGAAGGCGCCTCTGACCTAAAGCCTGCACACCTGCTTCGGTTTTTGGGCGAAGGGGCAACACATACTTGTTGTTTAGCAGTAATTATCTTCATTCTCAATAGACCAATGACCTTGTCTTTTCTGGAAAGCAGACTTACTCTTCTAAAGAAACCCTCAATTCGTCTATTCCCAATGCAACTAGAGTGGGGTCTGGTTTATGCCCGCCTCCAGGCCCCCACCTGGAGGATTTTCCTGCATGATTCTAATAGCCAATTACCACTAACCCGGGGGCACACGGGGCATAATGCTGAAGTTGGGGGACGGCTCTGGGGCATGCTACTGCCACACCTGTGCCTGGGGACCAGGGCACACCCTGCTGAACTCAGGGTACTGCTCAAGATGCATCACCTGCACTGTGTCAGAGAACTGAAGGTGGGGATTGTGTGAAGTCCTTACCCGCACTCTTCCAGGGGAACAGGGGAAACCTTGAAATTCTGCAACCCATCCCACAAAAGCTCAGGTGAGTGGGTGTCCTGGAGTTCACGGGTATGGGGAATAAAGTCAGTTGAGGACATGGGGCAGAAGAGACTTTAAAGGGAAAAAGAAAACTCACCTGAGTCCCCACAAGGAACCCTCTCCACATGCCCTTCCAGAACCCTGCCTCCCACCTGGGGTGCACCCTACCCCCGGACCCCCACCCCAGTGCACGCTGCTCACTCACCAGCAGGGATCTCCACAGGGCAACTCTCTCTCTCTCAGTGCCCCTTCTTTGCCCCAAGCCTGCAACCCACTGCAAGTCTGGGACTGCCCACAGAGACATAGCTCCACCCCCAAGCGGTGAATGGTTGGTGAGGGTGGTGCCTGAGCCCCTTGGATGCTGGGCAACCCGCCCTCAAGCCCCTGGAACCCTGAAAGTGCAGGGGGCCCAAGAAGCGCCTGCTCGACCCAACACCCAGCACAGGCATGGGTGGGGTCGTGGGCCGGGGTCCCCCCACACACCTGGCCCCTTCCAGGGACCCCTCTAGCTGCAGACCACCCTCAGAGTCCTGCCCCTTCCCTTTCTGCACCAGCCCTCCCTGCTGGGGTGTGCCTGGTTTTGGGCAAGTCTCTCAGACCCTCCAAGGCTTGGGCTTTAGGAAATGCAATGTTTTTATGCATTTTCAGTATGTACATGTCAGTATGACTTTAATCTTATGGGAGCCAAAGAGGTTCTTTATTTTTTCTTATCTTTATGTTGGCATTTTTGGTTATTGTTTTCTTCTCGAAGCAGATGTACAACATGTGCTTGGGGCAGAAATAGGGCCCATGCTTTCAGGTTTTGCCCAGTCATTTTGAGCCAGGTAAAATGTTAAAGGATAGCTTCCCTGGGAGCCCAGGATCAGGGCCCACAGATGATATAAGATAAAAATTACTTTCATCATTATAATTACTCCTAAATGGAGGAATTTGAGACAAAAGCACCTTCACAAGAGTACCAAGAAATCAAAATGATGCCCACAGAAGGCTACCTGCTCCATGGTCAGCACAGGTAACAGAAGTGTTCACAGTCTCTGGACTCCTGCCCTTCTCTTGCCCAAATCTCTAAAGCACACAGACCACTTAAAATCGGAATTGTAGAACTGCTAGACACGTTAGAGATGTCTGGCACCATTCCCTTGGACTGCAGAAGAAAACACAGTAGCTCGTTGTCACAAACTAATTTCAACATGAAGTGCCCCCTGGATGCACTAAGTTCTTTCTCTGCAAATGTTGACTAATGTAAGTCACAGTCATACCATTTAAAAACTATGATGGCTGGGAAGTCATCGTAGGTAAGGGAATATTTTAGCCATGTTTATAAGCATTGGCTCACTTTGTAGAAGAGGCTGAGCTGAGTGTTTTTAAATACTATTTCAGGTACAAGAGAGGAGTTAAGATGGCGGAGGAGTAGGAGACCCCTTTTTCAGCAGTTCCCCTGAGTTGAGCTGGATAGGTACCAGACCAGCCTAAACAACCACGGAATCAGCCTGAGAGGCAGGAAGATACATCTGGATCTCTACAAATGAACATCTCCAGCGCTGAGTATTGAGGTATGAAGCGGGGAGCCTTGAAACCGGGCACAGATATCAGAAGATAAACGGAAGGGGGGGGAGCCACCATGTTCTGGCCCCCGGAAGCAGCAACCACCTGCACCAGGGAGCGGGCGGACTCATGGATGGCACACGGGAGAGAGTGGACTGAGACCGGTGAGCCCAGAGCGTGCGCCACCAGGCTTCTCCTGGAACACCAGAATCCTGGTGTGCTCACCAGGCATAGACTGAGACCAGGAGACCCGGGAGCCCACGGGGCGGCTGGCGGCTGGCAGGCCACCTGCACAGGGGATCTGGCGGACTTGCGGTAGGCACCTGCGAAACAGCAGACTGAGACCCTGAACCAGGTGCCAGAGCCACCAGGCTTCTCATGGAACTCTGGAATCCCGGTGTGCTCAGGGGATCCAGACTGAGACCAGGAGCTTCCAGAGAGAGATCAGGTCTTCTGGTGGCTGGCAGCATTAGAAACACAAAGGACAGAGATGCACTAGCCCCGGAATTGAGGCCAGGGACACCAGGTGTGGGGTGCACATCCCAGGATGCTACAGGGTTGAGCAGCACCAACAGTAATGGAGTTAAAGTGGCCAGAACAAGGGTGGAGAACGGGCCGCATTCCCTCTGTTCTGTGACAATTCAGCCTCTGCTGCTCTGACTCTCAGAAAAGGCACAGCAGATCACCAGAGAAAGCCGCCAGGGAACAAAAGCCTGGAAATACTGGCCCAGAGCATGCCCACCCCCATTCACCCTTGCAGGGGACACGGAAACTCTACCCAAACAGGGTTGCCTGAGTATGGGCATGGGAAAATACAAACTCTTAACAATAGAGAACAAATGGATGGTTACCAGAGAGGAGGTGGATAGAGGGATGAGTGAAATAGATGAAGCGGATTAAGAGGACACTTTTCTTGATGACCACTGAGTAATATATAGAATTACTGAATCACTCTATTGTACACCTGAAACGAATGTAACACTGTATGTTAGCTCTACTGGAATTAAAATAAATTTTAACAAAAGATTTTTCTTTCAGGAACCTCTTTAAAAAAGCTTTTCCTGTGCACTGTGCATAAGCCCTACTTGGGAGGATTCGCTCTACAATAATTATTTACTCTATGCCTCGAATTCAGATTTCACTGAGTTCTTACTATGGATCCCAGCCCACGGGAGCCATGGTCCTTTTCTGTCCAGGTTCAGCACCTATGCATTCAAGATTGGAATTAGAGAGACATGTCACTTCACAGTCCAGAAAGCTATTATTGTTTCTGTTTCAGTGTGAGAGAGTCACAGACTTTGGGACAGGTTTCAGAGCAGGTTTATTATGGATCCTGGATCTCTACTTCAATGTTCATTGCCTGGATCCATTTGGCTAATAGGTTGCCTGTGGATGGGCTTGCTTCCAAGCACATACATGGAAGATGCAATGGTGGGTGGGCTTGGTGCGGGACAGGAAGAAGATCAAAACAGACAAGGGTCCAACCCCTCCCCTGATCCAGGAACTGCTACAGGAGAGGGTACGGGAGGTAGAATCCATGCGAAACTCCAAGGTCACCAGCTGAACACAGGAGGCACAGGTCAAGGGATCTGGAGATGCAGGGGTTGAAGGCTGCTCTGAGCTACCTCTGGGAGGAAGGGAGGGAAGGAATGAGAAGGAGACACTGCCTGCCCCTGGCCCATGCCGGCTGCCCACCGCTCCAACACACATCAGTCTACACAACTGACACAGCCTGGGTTCAGGATGGGCTGGCTCGGGTCCCTCAATCCTCAGTAGGACAGCTGGCCTCAGGGCTCAGAGACATGCTGAGGGAGATGAGAGGGAAAGCTGTCCCACCCTAGTCATCCCCTCCATGAGCAGACAGCCCTTCAGAACTGCTAAAAAAAAACCCCACTAACGGGGCTGAAAGACATGCCATGGATGAACTAAGGCATAGAGATATGTAAAATAACATTCATTTTTAAGTTCAGAGCTGTCCGCTCAGAAAGTGGGGAGAGCTTCCCTGAAGAAGACTGAGGGGAGGGCAGGCCATGCTGAAAAGGGAGACATGGCTCTCCTAATTGGGGACCTGCAGCCCCCTTCCAGGGCAGGGCATCATCCTCGCATCACACGAGATCCATGGAAGTGTTCCATCAGGGCCAGATGTTTGTCTCGAGAAGGCTACCCTGGCATCAGACTGCACAGGGCACCAGGGACGAGGGCCAGATGGAGGACGGACAATACCCCGGAGGCCATGGGGCAAGAGCAGAGTCACATGACCTTGAAGATGATGATGAAAAGCAAGAGGTGGCAGCATGGAGCTGGCACGAAGTACCATGGGAGCAGTGCCCAAAGCTACACTGACTGGGTGCCTCCTGGCCAGGTGTGGCTGACTTCAGTGGGCTCCAGACTAGACCTGACCACAAGTCTAGGAAGTGTGCACCACCCCCGGCCTCCTCTCCCCTTGCGGCTGCTAGGAATCACAGTCACAGACGCTGGGCAGCTTTCGTGGAAACCAAGCAGTGGCTCCCCCGTACGCTGCACCTCTGGTGGTGGGCCAGTGCGACCCTCATGCCTGGCCAGACACTGATGTCTACCTGTCTCCACAAAAATCCACAGACAGGAGGGTGTCCCTGAATTCCACAGCACCTGATGAGACAGATCCACAGAACCCAACACCCAGTGGGTCACTCGGGACCTCACCTATGGTCATGGAGCTCACCATACCTTATTTCTGTCACTTCCCACAGAAAGCCTGTTTCTGATCACCCACAATACCATACATCCTGGTTGGTGACCTGGGGTCATGCCATGAACCCACATGGCACCTTTCTTTAAGAGAAGGCTATGCCTACACCTCCTAGAAAATATTTCTAATGAAGTACAAGTCCATCAGGACTACGGTGTGAACAGTAGCACACAGCCTGCATGGTAGTAGTCAGTAATTCTAACAAGGGTTAACCCCACCCCCCATCTCACAAAACCTTCCTCCATCCCACGGAACTCATGCTCTGCCCTCAGAAAACCCTTCAGGAAACAAACCTTTATCTGAATGCTCTCTTCACCTTCTGCTTCAAATCTTGTCCAACCACAATGATATGACACTAGAAATCAGTCTCAAGAAAAAAATGGGACAGTCAAAAATAGGTGGAGATTGGGGGCCTGGGTGGATCAGTTGTTAAGGATCTGCCTTCAGCTCAGGTCCTGATCCCAGGATCCTGGGATTTAGCCTGGAATCAGGCTCCTTGCTCAGCGGGAAGCCCGCTTCTCCCTCTCCCACCCCCCTGCTTCCATTCCCTCTTTCACTGTCTCACTCTCTGTCAGATACCTAAATAATCTTAAAAAAATATGTGGAGAATTAAAACATGCTACCGAACAACCAACAGTCAAAGAAGAAATCAAAAAAGATTTTAGAAGTACCTTGACACTGATGAAAAAGACAACTTACAAAAACATAAGGGATGCAGCAAAAGTAGCTTTATGGGGGACATTCATAGAAACTCAAGTCTTCATCAATCCATGAGAATGGTCTCCAATAAACAACTTGATTTATGTGGTAAAGAAGTAGAAAATAAAACAACAAACAAAGCCCCAAATTAGTAGAAATAAGGAAATAACAAAAAGGAATGCATAAATAAATCCAACGGAGACTAAAAAGACAAAAAAAAAAAAACAATGAAAATGAAAGCTGCCTTTTTTGGAAAGATAAACAAAACTGACAAACTTAGCTAGACTCACCAAGAAAGACAGAGGACTCGAATACAATCAGGAAAGAAAGATAATGGATTCCTGTCTCATATCAAAATCAAAAGAACTCTTCAAACTTGGACACAACAACTTCTTGCAAGCCACGTCTCTAAAGGCAAAGGAAATAAAAGCAAAAAAGGAACTATTGGCACTTCACCAAGATAAAAAGCTTCTGCAGGGCAAAGCAAATGATCAACAAAACAAAAAGTCAACCTATGGAATCGAAGAAGATATCTGCAAATGATATTACAGATAAAGGGCTAGTATCCAAGATCTATAAAGAACTCCTCAAACTCGACACCCAAAAAATGGGCAGAAGACACAAAGGGATACTTCTCCAAAGAAGACATACAAATGGCCAACAGACACATGAAAAGATGCTCCACATCACTTGCCATCAGGCAAATACAAATCAAAACGACAATGAGATACCACCTTATACCAGTTAGAATGGTTAAAATTAACAACACAGGGGGCACCTGGGTAGTACAGAGGTTAAGCGTCTGTCTTCGGCTAAGGGCGTGATCCTGGCATTACGGGATCGAGCCCCACATCAGGCTCCTCCGCTATGAGCCTGCTTCTTCCTCTCCCACTCCCCCTGCTTGTGTTCCCTCTCTCGCTGGCCATCTCTATCCCTGTGGAATAAATAAATAAAATCTTGAAAAACAAATTAACAAGACAGGAAATTACAAAAAGTCAGAGAGGATATGGAGAAAGGGGAGCCCTCTTACACTACTCGTGAGAATTCAAGCTGGTATAGGCACTTTTGAACAATATGGGGGTTCCTCAAGACATTAAACACAGAGCTATCCTATGACCCACCAATTGCACTACTGGGTATTTACCCTATAGACACAGAGTAATGAAAAGAAGGGACACCTGTATCCCAATGTTCATAGCAAAAATGTCCATAATAGCCAAACTGTGGAAGGAGCCAAGATGTCCTTCAGCAAATGAATGGACGAAGAAGATGTGGTTCATCTATACAATGGAATATTACTCAGTCATCAGAAAGGATGAATACCCACCATTTGCACCAAGGTGGATGGACCAGGAGGGGATTATGCTAGGTGAAATTAAGTCAAGCAGAGAAAGACAATTATCATAAGGTTTGACTCCGATGTGGAATGGAAGGAATAGCATGTAACATTAGAAGAAGGAAGGGAAAAGTGAAGGGGGGGGAATGAGAGGGGGAGATGAACCATGAGAGACTATTGACACTGGGAAACAAACTGAAGGTTGCAGAAAGGGAGGGTAGGGGAATGGGTAATCCTGGTGATGGGTATTAAGGAGGGCACGTGTCATAATGAGCACTAGGGGTTATATGCAAGCAATGAATCATGGAACACTTCATCAAAAACAAATGAAGTACTGTAGGGTGACTAACATCATTTTAAAAAAGGAGAAAGATATGAAATCCATACAGGAAAACTGTCACTATTTGTAAATGACATGAAATCCCGAAAGATTCCACAAAAAAAAAATTGTTAATTTAAACAAATTCAAGAAAGCTGCAGGATATAAAGTCAATATACAGAGACCTGTTGTCTTTACTTTTTTTCAGATTTTATTTATTTATTTGAGAGGAAGAGAAAAAGCACATGCAGGGGTAGTGTCAGAAAGAGGGAGAAGCAGACCCTCGATAAGCGGGGAGCCCTACACGGGGCTCAATCCCAGAACTCTGGGATCATGACCTGAGCTGAAGGCAGACACGTCACCTATGGGGCCACCCAGATGACCCAACTTCTTGCATTTCTGTATACTGATGACACACTTTCGCAAAGAGAAATTAAAAAAGCAATGCCATTTACAATTGCATCAAAAAAATCTAGGAATAAAAGTAACCAAAAATGCGAAAGACATAGTACACTCAACACATGGCAGAAAAGAAATGAAAAACATGTGTGTCGAGGGGGGCAGAATGTGTGGTTCAAAGATTTGGAAGGCAACACAAACAAATGGAAGCATACGCCATGCTCCTTAACTGGAAGAGTTAATTATGTGAACATGTCCATCGTACCCAAAGCAATGGACAGATGTGATGAAATCCCTATCTGAATTCCAGTGGCATTATTCAAGGAAATAGATCACAGTCCTCAAACTTGTATGGAATCACAAAAGGCCCCAAAACGCAAAGCAACCTGAAGAAAGAAAGGTGCAGTCAACACACTCCTGGATTTCAAGCTAGATTACAAAGATGTTGTCATCAAAACAGGATGGTACTGGCATAAACACAGACCCAAGGTCAGTGGAACAGAACAGAAAGCTCAGAAACTTACCCACACGTAGATGATCCTAACTTATGACACAGCAGCAGAAGATATGCCATGAGGGAAGGACTGTGTCTACAGTGAGCGGTAACAGGCAAACTGGACACTAAAGGCAGAAGAATATAACTGGGTCAATTTCTTACACCACCAAAATTTTTAATGGATGAATGATTTGAACATAAGACCTGAATCCATAAACCTCCAAGAAGACACAGGTACTAAGTCTCTCGACATAGGTTTTGGCAAAGAGTCTTCAGATCCGACACCAAACGCAAAGAAACAAAAGCAAAAATAAACAAGTGGAACAACTTCAAACTGAAATCTTCCACTTGGCAAAAGAAACCAGCAAAAACTTAAAAGGCCACTGACCCAATAAGAAAAAATATCTGCGAATCATATGTGTGAGAAGAGGCTAATATCCAAAATACACACAACACTCGTACAAATCAAAACAAAAAAAAATCTGTATTAAAAATGGGAGAATATGTGAATAGATACTTTCCAAAGATGGCACACAGGTGCCAACAGACAGAGAAAGTTATTCGACATCACTTAATATCGACAGGGAAACATCATCAAACCCACAATCGGCTATCCCCTCACAATTGTTGGAACAGCAATTTTCCCAGAGACAGACACAAGGTGGGGTCAAGGGTGTGCAGACGAGGAGACACTGTGCACTGTTGGTGGGAATGGAAATTGGTGCAGCCATTGTGACAAACGGTATGGAGGTTCCTGAAAAAATAAATACAACTACCACATGACCCAGTAATGGCTCTACAGAGTATTGATTTGGAGAACACAAAAATACTGCCTCAAAAAGACAGATGCACTCCCACGTTCACTGCAGCATTATTCACAAGAACCAGACATGGAAACACAGACCTTGGGGTCCTTATGCCAAGTAACTCAGACACAGAAAGACCAATACCAGATGCTCTCATGTACATTCCACGAGGAATAAACAAATACTGAACGCATAGATACTGAGAGCAGATTGGTAGGTGCCAGATTCGGAGATGGGGTGCTAGAAACGGGTGAAGGTGGTCAAAGTCTCAATGTTTGAGTGAGAAAATCCGACAGTCATGAAATGTTCTGTCCAGCATGGAGACTAAAACTAACCCTGCAGCATGGGGTATAGGTTTCCCTGCTCTTTGAAAGTACAGGGCTTCTGAGAAACCTTGCACAGCAGAAATGGTGTCAAGAAGGAATGACCATTAATTTACACGGAATAATTAGACAGTGTGCTCAGACTCCAAAATTCCTCTCTTTGGCTTTTCTTAGGCCTCAGGACACAAGTTTCTAACGGAGGCCCAGCATAAATGAAGATAAAGCAGAAGCAGAGGCTCACAGACACCATTCAAAATGCTGGTGGCTGGATGCGGAGAGCGGATCCCAGCGGAAGGACCTGGTTGGGGTGCACGCCGCCTCTGTTGTGCTTCTCCCCAAAACAGATGCTGAACGCTATTCTCACTGTTCACCTTTTTTCATAAGAGGGAAATCCTCTTCAGGTCTCTTCCTCTTACTGAAGCTGGGTAATAACATAGTTCTTTCAAGAAAGCCCAGTGTCTTACTGTGAACGTTTAAAAAGTGGGGGATACTTGTACTTGAGCATTGCTGAGGGAGGAGATGTGAAAGGTACTCCCAGACACAAACCTCAGCAGATCCACCGGGAAAGGCACTTTCCTCAGCATGCGGAACACGGACTACCTCCTACCCCCTGAGAAAACCTCTCCTTCCCCTCAATCAGGAAAACCCACAACAGATGGGATTTACCCCAATTCCTCCGTTCTCCAGCTCCTAATAGCTAACCCATCAGCAAATCCTGCGAGCTCCATCTTCAAAATGGACCCAGAATATGTCTAACCACTCCATCCAAGGGCACCTGTCTGGTCCACAGTGCCTGAGATCCTGGAAAAGATTCGTCATTGACCTCCCTTGCCATCTTCAACCCTCTGTCATCTGTTCTCAACACTGTAGCCAGGATGGCCCAGTGAAACAGGGTCTCATGGGGTTATAGCCCTGGAATGGCTTTCTGACACCTCTCTGAGGTCATGTCCTAAGCTGTCTCCTGTGGCTATAGGTCCTTCTTGCTGCTCCTGGACATACCTGAAATTCTCCTGCCCCAGAGCCTTTGCACATGCTTTCCCTTCTGTTAAGAATGCTCTTGATGTGTTCTCACTCAACTTTGGAGAAGTCTGAATTGGAGTGACAGGAACAGAAGATGAGGCTGTGTGTTGGGTGAGGATGGCGGCCCAGAAGAAGGTTCTCTGCCAGCTCTCAGCCAGTGCCTCACTTGTCCTCAGCCAGGAACTTGCACACAGCCCTCACCTGTCACAACTCTCACCCAGGAGACCCACAGCCACCCCTGGAGCCCACCCTGAACACACCCTGCTGCAGAATGCATTCAGCTCTCCTCTGGGACCCCTGTCAGCTTTACCCAGACCTGGAACTCCCCCCTGTCTCCTGCAAAGCTCCCGGATTCCCCCTCTGCTTCCAAAATCACACTGACATAAAGCTTTCATGAGAAAGCTATAATGCTAACAAATGAAAGGTTCACACCTGCTTTCCCCTTCTGTTGCCTCTCTCTCCACCTTCTTTCCTACCTGTGCAAACTGTAAAATATCATTGGAACATGAACATGCTCTGAGACCTGAATCTTTCATTGCAGCTTTCTGAGGACTCCTTATGTGATAAGAAACTAGTGTATCCTACAACAGGGTGTTTCACATCTCTCGTCTATAGAATAGTACAGCCCAAATCACTACAATTTTACCTCACTCTTCATGAAGCAGAACACTTTTTCCTTTCTTCTTTTACTTAAATTCCAGTTAGTTCACATGCCATGGAATATTCGCTTCAAGGGTAGGATTTAGTGATTCCTCACCTGCATACAGTACCCGGTGCTCATCACAAGTGCCCTCCTTAATACCCCTCACCCATTTAACTCTTCCCCCCATACCCCTGTCCTGCAGCAACACTCAGTTTGTTCTCCAAGGTTGAGTCTATTTCCTTGTTTGCCTCTCTCATCACCCCTCCACTCTGTTCATCTGTTTTCTTTCTGAAATTCCACAAGCGTGAGAGCATAGGATATTTCTCTTTCCTCAAATATTTTGCTTAGCTTAATACACTCTAGGTCCATCCACATACATGCAAAGGGTAAGATTTCATTCTTTTTGAAGCTGGGTCATATTCCATTATATATATGTATCCCACTTCTGCTTTATCCATTCATCAGTGCATGGACTTTGGGATTCTCTCCATAGTTTGGCTACTGTGGACATTGCTGCTATAAACATCATGGTGCATGTACCCCCTTTGAATCTGCATTTTTGTATCCTTTGGGTAAATACCTAGGAGAGCAATTGCTGGATCATGGGGTTGTTCAATGTTTAACTTTTTGAGGAACCCCCACACTGTTTCCTAGACTGGCTGCACCACTTTGCATTGCCACCAACAGGATGGGAGTGTTCCCCTTTAAGCAGAACATTTGTTGCTGGCAATTTCATAAGAGGAAGCAAAACCTCTGTGAGATGCACCCAGGGTCAGGCAAGCAGTTGCAGACTTCACCCCAAGGCTCCTGACGCCAAGCCCCTTGAAGCCACCAGCATGCCACTATCCAAAAGAATTCCCAGACTGTCCTTCTGACTCCACCACCAAAGAAACTACAGAGAGAATATGGCACCTCAAAATATCGAGATAATACATTTAGTAAAACTAGAAAGTCAAGCTCAACTTTTAAACAGGAACAGGCCGCTTTGGATAATTTTTAATTTTCCCTCCACCCTAATTTTAACTCTTCTGATGAATAAACTAATCAATGATGAAACATCACCTTTGTCAAATGACATCATCCAAGTCTGTATCAGATGAAAAAAAGCCACCTAACTCTAGATGCTTGCCACTCAACCATATCTTAGGCCCAATTGAATAAACACTGTTAGATGAAGGAACAAATTAGATGTTACAAACAGGCACAGAGTGAATCTCACCTCCCCTTTCTAATAAAAGATGGTTCCTAGGAAACAGATGGTCAAAATACATTTGTAAGCAATAAATGGACAGAGAAATTGTGATCCCCTGCAAAGTTCTACCTGCAGGGAAACTAAGTAATTCTTGCACCAAACCCAGAATGCTGGCAGCTACTTCAATTTTACTTTGTGGCTCAACTAGAGAAAAGAGAAAAGCCCAGGAGGTTTTGGGATAATGAGAGGTTTTACCTCCAGCCCTGACATAGATAGGACATTTTGCCAAACATACCTGTGCTTTCTCTGAACACTGGCGTCCTGTGACAAGCTGCCTCGCTGACTCCGATGCTGACGTTCAAAACCTCGGGGGTCTTGGAGCCAGACCAGAGAAGTGTTGTCAGCTGGGGACAAGAAGTCACCTCTGACCTAAAGCCTGCACACCTGCTTCGGTTTCTGGGCGAAGGGGTAACACATACTTGTTGTTTAGCAGTAATTATCTTCATTCTCAATAGACCAATGACCTTGCCTTTTCTGGAAGGCAGACTTACTCTTCTAAAGAAACCCTAAATTCGTCTATTCCCAGTAAAACTAGAGTGGAACATTTATTTCTCACTTAAATAGAAAACACTGTTATTATCGACATTGCGTGAATGAACTTTTAAAAACATTTTAGAGAGAAAGGAAGAGACCTTTATTCAAACCCAAGTCAGGACAGCTTCCTGGGAGACCCAATCTTCACCAAGAAGGGAGTGCTCCGGGGAAGGAACATTTGGGGCAGGCTTATATATTTTTTTCTGTTTTCTTTTAAGTACAGAGTTACACACCACAATGAGGATATTCTTAGATTCTAGAAAGTGACAGACTCTTTCTTATGTTTTCAGTACGTACATGTCAGTATGACTTTAATCTTATGGGAGCCAAAGAGGTTCTTTATTTTTTCTTATCTTTATGTTGGCATTTTTGGTTATTGTTTTCTTCTCGAAGCAGATGTACAACATGTGCTTGGGGCAGAAATAGGGCCCATGCTTTCAGGTTTTGCCCAATCAATTTGAGCCGGGTAAAATGTTAAAGGATAGCTTCCCTGGGAGCCCAGGATCAGGGTCCACAGATGATATAAGATAAAAATTACTTTCATCATTATAATTACTCCTAAATGGAGGAATTTGAGACAAAAGCACCTTTCACAAGAGTACCAAGAATTCAAAATGAATCCCACAGAAGGCTACCTGCTCCATGGTCAGCACAGGTAACAGAAGTGTTCACAGTCTCTGGACTCCTGCCCTTCTCCTGCCCAAATCTCTGAAGCACACAGACCACTTAAAATCAGAATTGTAGAACTGCTAGACACCTTAGAGATGTCTGGCACCATTCCCTTGGACTGTAGAAGAAAACACAGTAGCTTGTTGTCACAAACTAATTTCAACATGAAGTGCCCCCTGGATGCACTAAGTTCTTTCTCTGCAAATGTTGACTAATGTAAGTGACAGTCATACCATATAAACACTATGATGGCTGGGAAGTAATCGTAGGTAAGGGAATATTTTAGCCATATTTATAAGCATTGGCTCACTTTGTAGAAGAGGCTGAGCTGAGTGTTTTTAAATACTATTTCAGTCCTGTTTTACAGCACCATCTGAACATACCAGAGCCTGAATGGACTAAAAATGATAGTTGGTTTCAGTAACTTTAATACCAGAAAAATATTATACTGTCTCTATTCCTAAGGATCTTTGAGTATCTTACCCAGAGGTCCTCCACTGAGATAATGATCTTAATGATCACCATGGGCAGATGTGAAAAGGCCCGCTGAATTCGTTCCAGTTGTCCACATGACAAGAAAATCCTGATACTTGATAGGTTTCCAGATTGAGAAGACCAGAGATAAGAGGGAAATAGTACCCTGTATGGAACAACAAGCGATTTGGAGTCAGTTTGGGGATCCCACTTAGGTTTCTGACACTAAAATCCTCTGTGACTCATATCATCCGAGTCCCTTTCTAACCGTCTGAAAATGTGCCTAAAAATATCTACACCCTAGTTGGGAAGTTTAAGAGGCAGAATGCTACAAAGAGCCAGTATGATGTCTCTCAAGAACAAGATCTCAAGAAGCCATAATTGCTATTGGGTCTATTGCTTTTCCAGAATAAAGTACACATGTTGAATCCATATTTTGAATAGATGACTCACCAGATGATTTTCAAACCTGAAGGAATGCCAAGAAGTCACTCTTGTGTCATATTTCACTCAGAAATCATGTTGTTGGACTGGTGAGGATGATACGATAGCAACGTCATCACTAAGAGTGGGGAGCTTCTAATTACCATACGGCCATGTTGACCCCCTTAGCTCAAAGCCACGAGAGAGGGCAGCTGGGTAGTGGGCACCGTCATCATTATGAGTGGGCAGCTTCCCATTTCCATATGGCCATGTTGACCCCCTTAGCTCAGGACCACCAGAAAGGACAGCTGAGGGGGACCACAGGCCAAGCCTGCCAGGTGTGGCTGGGGTAGGCAGAACTCTGACTTAAGGCTCAACTCCTGTCTAGGTTATTATAATGCTCTTCACAAAGAAAGTGCCATTGTGTGTGAGCCCTCATGTAGAAAAGGTTCAGAATTTCCATTGAGATTCCCTCTCTGACCTTTAGGATATGTAGCAAAGTTCCATTTAATTTTAAACATTGAAGGACTTCTTGATTTTCATTTCGCTATGACTGTGGCTCAATTTCCCTGTGGTCTAAGAATAGAATCTAGTTAATTTCAGGGTTTAACATTTGTAGACTTGATTCTTGGCCCCACCTATCATCTATTTGGGTAAAGAGTCTATGACCACTTGAAAATAATGTATTCTGCACTTATTATGGAATGTTCCCTATATGTCAATTAGGTCACATTTGTTACCAATGTTTTGTCTGCTTTTTCTTTCAGATATTGAGAAAGGTATATTAAAATCTTCAAACAATGATGCTCTATTTATTGTGACATCGGAGAATCTACCAGTGTTTTAAGGCAAGAGAAACAAAAAGGATAAGAATTGAGGGGATAATTGTGACTATTCACAGATAATACGATTGTGTACATAGAAAATCAAAAACAGTGTTTAAATATCATATTAGAATTAAAAATGCAATTTAATAATAATAATAATAATAATAATAATAATAATAATAATAATAAAAGAGGTTTCCTGGGAAACTGATGGTCAAAATACATTTGTAAGCAATAAATGGGCAGAGAAATTGGATTGTAGCTTCCCATTGGACAGTTTCTGAAGAAAACGTAGAACCTGTCAATCTTGGGGTATGACATAGGGTGCACTAACCATTTAAAAGAATTCAGTGGGACTTCATAAAAATGTGACATTTCTCCTTATCTTATGACCATAAGAAAATGAAAAAGTGAACCGCAGGCTGGGAGGTAAAGATTTGCAATACACACACTGACAAAGACTTGTCAATAAAGAATTCCTGCTCATCAACCATAGAGTCTATTTATAAACGAATACTTCACAAAAGATTGACTGATGGCCAATAAGAACAGGAAAGGGTGCTCTACAGTATTATTTTCAGGAACAGCAAAGCCTTTCCTAAAATGAAAACATACAAACAAGCCAGTATTCCCTAGATGGATGACGTCCTTATTTCTGAGGACAGCTTGAAGAGCAGACTAGCATCAAAGTAAAGTGATGGAATTCCTGACACTCAGAGGATGGACAATTAACCTCAAACTACAGTACAATTTCTAGGCATCATTTGGTCCTCTGAAGGCAGACAACTAGCACACCCCTTCCTCCACCACACAGGTTGCTTCCCAACCCCTACCATAAAAGAAGAAGATGAGAAACAGATAGGACTAGTAGGAAATAGCAAAAATCACATGTGGGGATTATCCTGAAACACACTGATCACATAACTAGTGTAAGGAAGTGTAGGGAACTGACAAGGACAGAGACTCAAGAGGTACTTCTTTGGGAAATGCTGTCTGAAATCGTCACACCTTGGTACCAGCTAATGAGGGCTCTGACCATACCCTAGGGTTTGCTCACAAGGTTCTGCAACACCATCGCTGAGGACTGAAACTCTTCAAGACCTCAAAGCTTGCCTGATTGACTATTGGACTAAGAGATTCCCATGTTCTGAAAACAGATACCAACTCATTGAAAGGTTCACCTGGGCTCTCTCGGAAGCCCTACAAGGAGCTGAACCATTCACTGAAAATCAATTACACACACACACACACACACACACACACACACACACACACACACAACACCTGTCATTTCACCAATTACTTAAACATTCAAGGTTCTTCCTACCTTTTCTTTTTCACATTGATATTTATACTCACATGAAATGTCATCATTTCTAATGAACACTGATGTCAAAATAGAGATCCATTGACACAATATTTACAAAATGGAACTTCCCTGCTGTCATTTTCAATATAGCGCTTTTTAAAGTTCATACATATTTTAGGTTTTTGGTAACTTATACAGGAGAAGATCAGCATTGAAAAACTCTGAATACTTGACAATGAGTTTTAAGCCTAGAGAACAAAAATTGTCCAATTTCATAGATAATAAGGAACCAAAGGGAAAGCATGGAAGCTGTAGTCGAATAATTTTACACATATGCATCCTCTCCTATTCTACTACTGAGGGGCGTGTTTTATTACCACTATGAATGCATCAATTGTCTTCCACGTGCACCTTCACAGGTATAATGAATTACTACAGTAGAATGAAATGTCTGGGAACTACTTGGCAGCATCTATAATGAACAATGAAATTTCTATCTTATATTTGGTGAACTTCCACTGTCTGTCCCTTTAGACAATGGACCCTAAACAGAAGGGGGAATGAACCACGAGCGACTATGGACCCTGGGAAACAAACTTAGGGCTTCAGAGGGGAGAGGGGTGGGGGATTGGGATGGGCCAGTGATGGGTATTAAGGAAGGTACATATTGCATGGAGCACTGGGTGTTATATGCAAATAATGAATCACGGAACACTACATCAAAAACTAAGGAAATACTGTATAGTGACTAACATATCATAATAACAAATTATTATTAGAAAAAAAATTAAAGGTAAAAAAAAAACAATACAGCTTTTCTGTTTCAAGAACAATCACAATTGAGAAAAAACTAACTTAAATCCCTAAAGCAAAACACAGACCAAGTTCCATTTCACTCCCCTTTATTCACATTCTCTGTGGGTTCTAAGCTATTTCCCTAACTCCTTTCCTGCTCAGCAGGGAGCCCGGGCTCGATCCCAGAACCCTGGGATCATAACCTGAGCCAAAGGCACATGCTTAACTGGCTGAGCCAGCCAGGAGCCCCAGCTCCATGTTTTTCTTAAGCAAAAGGACACTTTCTCACAATGCCTTCACATGACTTCACATGGTACCAGAGACCTGCATTTGCTACTAGGAGGTTGCAGATGAAGGCAATTGCAAACTCTCACAGTGGTTTATCAAATACAATGACCTGCCTGGTGACAGTGAAACCCTTATGAGCCCACGAGAGGGTGCTGTGACACTCAGCTGTGGCTGGGCTGGCACAGAGAACCAAATCCATTTCCCTGCCTGATGTCTGTGAGGAACAGATGCCCCCACTGTGAATGAGACCCTGTCACTGAGCTGTCCAGAGATGACCATCCTCACGGAGGATGAGGATAAAGGACAATGCCTGAGTAGACCTCATCTGTCTCTTATCTTTTTATATTTTTGACAGTGGACAAATCACTGCCTAGGAGTCCCCAACTACCTTAGTCTCATCTGTGAATGACCAAGAGGTTTTACAAAACACTTAAGATTTTCACCTCACAAATGGCCACAACCACTTACCATAGGGATTCAACATTAAGCAAAGATACTGTTCGTTGGAAGAGAGGTCCTGCCCACTGTTGTTTCTCACTTATATGCTCATCTTCCTTACCTCATGGTAACATAACCACCTTGATTCCTGCTTCCGTCTTCAGGAAGGCTGAGGTGACTTGAAGGGCATTACTCTGACATCGTTCTTTCTTAGCAATAAGATGTGGACATTTCCCTAGTCCTACACACCCAAAGTTGAATCGGAATCAGGATTGAGGAGGCTGATGAGAGTTGAAGGTGTTTTCCTGTACAGGGTGGTTTATTACCAATAAGGATGGGTCAGAGTCCTCGAAATTCCAGAACCTTTTCATTAATGCTTCCTACTCGTGAAAGATGATGTACTTTGGTCTTTCCCTGTATAGTGGAGACTCAGAGAAAAGTGCTTAGCCCTTTCGTCAGACTTCCAGGACCACCTTGGGGCTGGCTTCCATATTCAGAAAGGATGATGTTAGGGCTAAGAGGGTTCCTGTACACTGTTATTTCTTACAGATAAGTGTATGGCATTTTTGTTACATTGCCAGAACCACTTAGCGCTGGGCTTGCCGTCCTCCTGGGGACAAACCCTAACCCTAGTCAGCCCCCAAGGGGCCCCTCCCAAGGGGCCTGGCACCACAACGCCGGGGATTGGGGACTGCCGAGGCCAGCGCCTGAGTCTCCCTGCCGCCCCACAGCAACCCGGGCTGCTAAGGGCGCCGCCAGTCATTCAGGGCGAGAGAATGGGCAGGGCCCTCCAAGCCCCGGCGACATTCAAAGGCCCCCCGCGCCAAAACGCTTGGGCCCACACTCCCTCTCGCCAGCACCTTCACCTCGGCCTGCCCCTCCGCCTGCTGTAGAGCTGGGGGAATGGGCTTGCTGGACTCCTGGGGGCTAACACTTACCCTAGGTCGGTCCCTGAGGTGCCCCTCCCAAGGAGCCTGGCACCGCAATGCCGGGGATTTGGGAACCCTAGCCCCAGTGCTGGACTCACTCTGCCACCCCACAAGCACCCAGGGCGCTAGGGGCGTTGCCAGTCATTCAGGAAGTGAGAACGGGCAGGGCCCTCCTATCCCCCTGCAACCTTCGAAGGCCCCCTGCGCAAAAACTCTGGCTCCCACGCTCCTGCTTGCCAGCGCCCTCACCTCGGCCCACCCCCCGCACGGTGCAGAGCCGGTGGATGAGGCCTGCCCTCCTCCTGGAGGCTATCCATAACCCTAGGTTTGCCCCTGAGGGGCCCCTCCATAGGGGCTTGGCACCGCAATGCCTGGGATTGGGGACCCCCGAGTCCCAGTGCCGGACTCATCATGTTGCCCCGCCGCCACCTGGGCTGCTAGGAGCACTGTCGGTCATTCATGGAGGGAGCACAGGCAGATCCCTCCAAGCCCCTGGTGACATTCGAAGGCCCCCCGCGCCAAAACGCTTGGGCCCATGCTCCCGCTCGCCTATGCCCTCACCTTGGTCCGCCCCTCCGCTCGCAGCACAGCCAGTGGATTGGGACTGCCATCCTCCTGGGTGTTACCCTAACCTTTGGTGGGCCCCCGAGGGGCCCATCCCAGGTTCCTATTGCCCCAACACCGGGAATTTGGGAATCCCGAGCCCCAGCGCCCGACTCACCCTCCTGCCCTACCGCCACCTGGACCGCTAGGGGCACCGCCGGTCATTCAGGGAGGGAGAAGGGGCAGGGCCCTCCAAGACTCCAGCGACCTTCGAAGGCCCCCCGCACCAAAACGCTAGGGCCCACGCTCCCGCTCGCCAGCGCCCTTACCTCGGCCATCCCCTCAGCTCTCCACACAGATGGCGGATCGGGCCTGTGGGCCTTCTGGGGGCTAACCCGACCCCTAGGTCGACTCCCTAGTGGCCCCTCCCAAGGGGCCTGGCGCCGCAATGAGGAGGATTGGGGACTTCTGAGCCCCAGCGCCGGACTCACCATGCCTCCCACCACCACCCGGGCCACAAGGGGCACCACCAGTCATTCAGGGCGGGAGAACGGCAGGGCCCTCCGAGCCCCCAGCGACTTTCGAAGGCCCCCTGCCTCAAAGCGCTTGGGAACACGCTCCCATTCACCATCGCCCTTACCTCGGCCTGACCCTCCTCTCGCCGTACAGCCCACGGATCAGGCCTCCCAGCCTCCTGGGGGCTAACCCTAACCCTAGGTAGGCCCCCCAGGGGCCCATCCCAAGGGGCCTGGTGCAGCAACGCCCGGATTTGGGACTACTGAGCCCCAGCGCCGGACTCACCCTGCAGCTCAGCCACCACCCGGGCCGCTAGGGGAGCCGCCGGTCATTCAGTGCGGGAGAACCGGTAGGGCCCTCTGAGCCCCCAGAGACCTTTGAAGGCTCCCCATGACAAAACGCTTCGGCCCACGCTCCCACTCGCCAGCGCCCTCACCTCGGCCCACCCCTTCGCTGCACACCCGGCTGATAGGGACTGCCGACCTCCTGGGGCCTAAGCCTAACCCTAGGTCGGCCCTCCAGGGGCCCGTCCCAAGGGGCCTGGCGCCGCAACCCCGGGTATTGGGGACCCCTGAACCCCAGCGCTGGACTCACTGTGTTGCCCTGCCGCCACCCGGGCCGCTAGGAGCACTGTCGGTCATTCAGGGAGGGAGTACGGGCAGATCCCTCCGAGCCCCTGGCGACCTTCGAAGGCCCCCCCATGCCAAAACGCTTGGGCCCATGCTCCTGCTCCCTGTGCCCTTACCTCGGTCCGCCCCTCCGCTCGCTGCACAGCTTGTGGATCGGGACTGCCAGCCTCCTGGGTGTTACCCTAACTTTGGTGGGCCCCCGAGGGGCCCATCCCAGGTTCCTATTGCCACAATACCGGGGATAGGGGACTCCCGAGCCCCAGCGCCGGACTCACCCTCCCGCCCTACCGCTCCCTGGGCCGCTAGGGGCACCGCCAGTCATTCAGGGAGGGAGAACGGGCAGGGCCCTCTGAGCCACCGGCGACTTTTGAAGGCCCCCCGCACTAAAACGCTTTGGGCCCACGCTCCCGCTCACCTGTGCCCTTACCTCAGTCCGCCACTCCGCTCGCCGCACAGCTGATGGATCGGGCCTCCCAGACTCCTGGTGGATAACCCTAACCCTAGGTAGGCCCCCTAGGGGCCCATCCCAAGGGGCATGGCGCCGCACCGCCAGGGATTGAGGACTCCCGAGCCCCAGCGCCGGACTCACCCTGCAGCTCCGCCACCACCCAGGCCGCTAGGGGAGCCGCCGGTCATTCAGTGCGGGAGAACGGGTAGGGCCCTCTGAGCCCCCGGAGACCTTTGAAGGCTCCCCATGACAAAACGCTTCGGCCCACGCTCCCACTCGCCAGCGCCCTTACCTCGGCCCTCCCCTCCACTCGCCGCACAGCTGGCGGATCGGGCCTGCAGGCCTTCTGGGGGCTAACCCGAACCCTAGGCCTACCCCCTAGTGGCCCCTCCCAAGGGGCCTGGCGCCGCAATGAGGAGGATTGGGGACTTCTGAGCCCCAGCGCCGGACTCACCATGCCTCCCACCACCACCCGGGCCACAAGGGGCACCACCAGTCATTCAGGGCGGGAGAACGGCAGGGCCCTCCGAGCCCCCAGCGACTTTCGAAGGCCCCCTGCATCAAAGCGCTTGGGAACACGCTCCCATTCGCCATCGCCCTTACCTCGGCCTGACCCTCCTCTCGCCGTACAGCCCACGGATCAGGCCTCCCAGCCTCCTGGGGGCTAACCCTAACCCTAGGTAGGCCCCCCAGGGGCCCATCCCAAGGGGCCTGGTGCAGCAACGCCCGGATTTGGGACTACTGAGCCCCAGCGCCGGACTCACCCTGCAGCTCAGCCACCACCCGGGCCGCTAGGGGAGCCGCCGGTCATTCAGTGCGGGAGAACCGGTAGGGCCCTCTGAGCCCCCAGAGACCTTTGAAGGCTCCCCACGACAAAACGCTTCGGCCCACGCTCCCACTCGCCAGCGCCCTCACCTCGGCCCACCCCTTCGCTGCACACCCGGCTGATAGGGACTGCCGACCTCCTGGGGCCTAAGCCTAACCCTAGGTCGGCCCTCCAGGGGCCCGTCCCAAGGGGCCTGGCGCCGCAACCCCGGGTATTGGGGACCCCTGAACCCCAGCGCTGGACTCACTGTGTTGCCCTGCCGCCACCCGGGCCGCTAGGAGCACTGTCGGTCATTCAGGGAGGGAGTACGGGCAGATCCCTCCGAGCCCCTGGCGACCTTCGAAGGCCCCCCCATGCCAAAACGCTTGGGCCCATGCTCCTGCTCCCTGTGCCCTTACCTCGGTCCGCCCCTCCGCTCGCTGCACAGCTTGTGGATCGGGACTGCCAGCCTCCTGGGTGTTACCCTAACTTTGGTGGGCCCCCGAGGGGCCCATCCCAGGTTCCTATTGCCACAATACCGGGGATAGGGGACTCCCGAGCCCCAGCGCCGGACTCACCCTCCCGCCCTACCGCTCCCTGGGCCGCTAGGGGCACCGCCAGTCATTCAGGGAGGGAGAACGGGCAGGGCCCTCCGAGCCACCGGCGACTTTTGAAGGCCCCCCGCACTAAAACGCTTTGGGCCCACGCTCCCACTCACCTGTGCCCTTACCTCAGTCCGCCACTCCGCTCGCCGCACAGCTGACGGATCGGGCCTCCCAGACTCCTGGTGGATAACCCTAACCCTAGGTAGGCCCCCTAGGGGCCCATCCCAAGGGGCATGGCGCCGCACCGCCAGGGATTGAGGACTCCCGAGCCCCAGCGCCGGACTCACCCTGCAGCTCCGCCACCACCCAGGCCGCTAGGGGAGCCGCCGGTCATTCAGTGCGGGAGAACGGGTAGGGCCCTCTGAGCCCCCGGAGACCTTTGAAGGCTCCCCATGACAAAACGCTTCGGCCCACGCTCCCACTCGCCAGCGCCCTTACCTCGGCCCTCCCCTCCACTCGCCGCACAGCTGGCGGATCGGGCCTGCGGGCCTTCTGGGGGCTAACCCGAACCCTAGGCCTACCCCCTAGTGGCCCCTCCCAAGGGGCCTGGCACCGCAATGACGAGTATTGGGGACTCCTGAGCCCCAGCGCCAGACTCACCATGCCCCCCACCGCCACCTGGGCCACAAGGGGCACCACCGGTCATTCAGGGCGGGAGAACGGCAGGGCCCTCCAAGCCCCCAGCGACTTTCGAAGGCCCCCCGCGCCAAAGCGCTTGGGACCACGCTCCCACTCGCCATCGCCCTTACCTCGGCCTGCCCCTCCGCTCACCGCACAGCCAGCGGATTGGGCCTCCCAGCCTCCTGGGGGCTAACCCTAACCCCATGTAGGCCCCCTAGGGGCCCATCCCAAGGGGCCTGGAGCCGCAACACAAGGGATTGGGGACAACTGAGCCCCAGCGCCAGACTCACTGTGCCGCCCCACTGCCACCCAGGCCCCTAGCTGCACCGCCGGTCATTCAGGGCGTGAGAACAGGCAGGGCCCTCCGAGCCACGGGCGACCTTCGAAGGCACCCCGCATCAAAACGCTTGTGCCCACGCTACCGCTTGTCAGCGCCCTCACCTCGGCCCGCCCCTCCACTCACCGCAAAGCTGGCTGATCTGGCCTGACGGCCTCCTGGGGGCTAACCCTAACCCTAGATTGGCCCAGGAGGGGCCCCTCCCAAGGCACCTGCTGCTGCAATGCCGGGGATTGTGGACCCCTGAGCCCCAGCACCGGACTCACCTTGCTTCCCCGCCACCAACCGGGCTGGTAGAGGCGCTGCTGGTCATTCAGGGAGGGAGAACGGGCAAGGCCCCCTTAGCCCCTGGCGACCTTCGAAGGCTACTCGCGCCAAAACGCTTGGGCCCATGTTCCCGCTCGCCAGCACCCTCATCTCGGCCCGCCCCTCCGCTCGCCACACAGCCGGCAGATCGGGCCTGCCGGCCTCCCGGGGGCTAAACCTAACCCTAGGTCCGTCCCCAAGGGGACCCTCCCAAAGGCCCTGGCGCCGCAAAGCCGGGGATTGGGGAACCCCGAGCCCCAGTGCCACACTCTCCCTGCCGCCCCGCTGCCAACCGGGCCACAAGGGACGCCGTCGGTCATTCAGAGCAGGAGAATGGGCAGGGCCCTCCAAGCCCCTGGTGACCTTTGAAGGCGCCTCGTGCCAAAATGCTTGGGCCCACATTCCCCGCTGGCCAGTGCTCTCATCTCAGCCTGCTCCTCCGCTCGTCGCACAGCTGGCAGATCGGGCCTACTGGCCTCCTGGGGGTAACCCTAACCCTAGGTCGACCCCCGAGCGGGCCTTCCCAAGGGGCCTGGCGCAGCAACGCCGGATTTTGGGGACCCCCGAGCTCCAGCGCTGGACTCACCCTGCTGACCCGACACCACCGGAGCCGCTAGGGGCGCCACCAGTCATTCAGTGCAGGAGAACATGCAGGGACCTTCAAGCCCCTGGCGACATTTGAAGGCCGCACTTGCGAAAATGCTTGGGCCCACGCTCCTGCTCCCCAGCACCCACATCTTAGCCCACTCCTCCACTTGCCGCACAGGCTGCAGATCAGGCCTGTCGGCATCCTGGGGGCTAACCCTAACACTTGGTCGGCCCACGAGGGGCCCCGCCCAAGGAGCCTTACGCCGCAACACCGGGGATTGGGGACACCCGAGCCCCAGCGCCAGACTCTCCCTGCTGCCCCACCGCCAACTGGGATGGTAGGGGCACCACCGGTCATTCAAGGAGGGAGAAGGGGCAGGGCCCTCTGAGCCCCAGGCAACCTTCGAATACCTCCCTCGCTAAAACGCTTGGGCCCAACTTCCCCATCTCCAGCACCATCACCTTGGCCCTCCCCTCCGCTCACCGCACAACCGGCTGATGAGGCCTGCAGGCCTCCTGTGGGCTAACCCTAACCCTAGGTCGGCCTGCGAGGGGCCCGTCCGATGGGGCCTGGCGCCACAACGCCTGGGATTGCTGACACCCGAGCCCCAGCGCTGGACTAACCGTGCCACCCTGCCGCCATGCGGGCCGCTAGTGGCGCTGCCGGTCATTCAGGGTGGGAGTACGGGCGGGGCCCTCCGAGCCCCCAGCGACTTTCGAAGGACCCCATGCCAAAACGCTTGGACCAATGCTGCCGCTCGCCAGCGCCCTCACCTCGGCCCGCCCCTCCGCTCTCCAAACAGCGGGCGGATCGGGCCTGCTGGACTCCTAGGGGCTAACCCTAACCATAGGTCGGCCCCCGAGGGGCATATCCCAAGGGGCCTGGCTCCGCAACACAGGGCATTGGGGACCCCCGAGCCCCAGTGCCGGACTCACCGTGTCACCCCGCTGCTACCCGGGCCACTAGGGGTGCCGCCGGTCATTCAGGGCGGGAGAACGGGCAGGGCCCTCTGAGCCTCCGGCGACCTTTGAAGGCCCCCCGCGCCAAAACGTTTGGACACACGCTCCCACTTGCTAGCGCCCTCACCTCGGCCCACCCTTCGCTGCACACCCGGATGATAGGGACTGCCGACCTCCTGGGGCCTAAGCCTAACCCTAGGTCGGCCCTCGAGGGGCCCATCCCAAGGGGCCTGGCGCCACAACCCCGGGTATTGGGGACCCCCGAACCCCAGTGCTGGACTCACTGTGTTGCCCTGCCGCCACCCGGGCCGCTAGGAGCACCGTCGGTCATTCAGGGAGGGAGTACGGGCAGATCCCTCCGAGCCCCTGGCGACCTTCGAAGGCCCCCCCGCGCCAAAACGCTTGGGCCCATGCTCCCGCTCCCTGTGCCCTTATCTCGGTCCGCCCCTCCGCTGGCTGCACAGCTTGTGGATCGGGACTGCCAGCCTCCTGGGTGTTACCCTAACCTTTGGTGGGCCCCCGAGGGGCCCATCCCAGGTTCCTATTGCCACAATACCGGGGATAGGGGACTCCCGAGCCCCAGCGCCAGACTCACCCTCCCGCCCTACCGCCCCCTGGGCCGCTAGGGGCACCGCCAGTCATTCAGGGAGGGAGAACAGGCAGGGCCCTCCGAGCCACCGGCGACTTTTGAAGGCCCCCCGCACTAAAACGCTTTGGGCCCACGCTCCCGCTCACCTGTGCCCTTACCTCAGTCCGCCACTCTGCTCGCCGCACAGCTGGCGGATCGGGCCTCCCAGACTCCTGGTGGATAACCCTAACCCTAGGTAGGCCCCCTAGGGGCCCATCCCAAGGGGCATGGCGCCGCAACGCCAGGGATTGAGGACTCCTGAGCCCCAGCGCCGGACT